>NC_142588.1:94050417-94197917 GCF_965207765.1 Zootoca vivipara | reverse complement strand
GAAAAGCACCGTTTAGGAACATGGGAAGAGGCCGCTGGATCAGGCCAAAGGGGGAAACCGGCAAGCAGGATCTGAGAACAGGAGCAATTCTCTCCTCCTGTGGTTTCCAGCAACCGGGATTCGGAAACATGGCTGCCTCCAACTGTAAAGCCAGAACAAAGCCATCTTGGGTAGTAGTAGTAGTAATATCCCAGGCCGCTGTGTGCTAAACTCCATTCCGGATTGGGGCCTTCCTTAGCCAGAGACCAGCAGCAAGCGGCCAAGGGCTGCTTCATCTCCCGGGAGTCTCCATCCCCTGGCCTGGCTAAAGGCAGCGCGTGACCCGAGAGTTCCCCGGAGGCTCATCTATCGATTCACGGGTCACCAGAGCAGGTCACAAATAAACAGGCAATTCATTAATAATGTGGGACTGGCAGGCAGGGGAGGGGGAAGAGTCGCATGGGGGGCTGGCAGATTCCATTTGGCTCTCCATGGGGCTGACATTGCCTCTCCTGGCAGGCCTCTTAGAGGGGACCTGGAAGGAAAAAGAGGGAGAAAAAGGTGGGAAGGAAAGAAGGCCATGGGGAGGCCAGGACTGGACTGTCAACCCCCCCCCCCCCGCAAGCTCTGCTCCTGTGATTTTAGGCCCTTCATGAGGATGGAGGAAGGAGAAGGAGGAAAAGAAAGGGGGGAAGCAGAGAGATTCCTGTTCCCCATCCTAGGAAAAGCCACACGCTCCATTTGGCAGAGTGTTTGCTGGGCCTCCATCTGGGACACCTGTCTTGGTTCAAGTCTTTCCTTTGCCAGAGGCTTCTTTTATTTCCTGGGATGAGCCACCCCCTATCTTCTCCTCACCTTCCCAAATCAGCCACTCTCTTTCTGAGGGGAGAGAGGGGTGTTCAGGTGTGCGATGGAAGAAACATATAGCCAGCACGTGTAGAGACAAAGTCAGAAAAGCTAAAGCACAGAATGAACTCAGGCTCGCCAGAGAGGTTAAAAGCAACAAAAAGGGCTTTTATGGGTATGTCCGTAGCAAAAGGAAGAACAAGGAAACAGTGGGGTCACTTAGAGGAGAAGATGGTGAAATGTGAACAGAGGACAGAGAAAGGGCAGAACTCCTCAATGCCTTCTTTGCCTCAGTCTTCTCCAAAAAAGAAAACAATGCCCAACCTGAAGAATATGGAGCAGATGATTCAGCAGGGGAAACACAGCCCAGAATAAGTAAGGAGGTAGTACAAGAATACTTGGCTAGTTTAGATGTATTCAAGTCTCCAGGGCCAGATGAACTACATCCAAGAGTATTAAAAGAACTGGCAGAGGTGATTTCAGAACCACTGGCAATAATCTTTGAAAATTCCTGGAGAACAGGCGAAGTTCCAGCAGACTGGAGGAGGGCAAATGTTGTCCCTATTTTCAAAAAGGGGAAAAGAGAGGACCCAAACAATTACTGCCCAGTCAGCCTGACATCAATACCAGGAAAGATTCTAGAGCAGATCATTAAGCAAACAGTCTGTGAGCACCTAGAAAGAAACTCTGTGATCACTAAAAGTCAGCATGGGTTTCTGAAAAATAAGTCATGTCAGACTAATCTGATCTCATTTTTTGATAGAATTACAAGCCTGGTAGATGAAGGGAACTCTGTGGATGTAGCCTGTCTTGATTTCAGCATGGCCTTTGACAAGGTGCCCCATGATATTCTTGTAAAGAAGCTGGTAAAATGCGGGCTAGACAATGCTACCAATCAGTGGATTTGTAACTGGCTTACTGACCGAACCCAAAGGGTGCTCATCAATGGCTCCTCCTCATCCTGGAGAGTAGTGACTAGTGGGGTGCCACAGGGTTCTGTCTTGGGCCCAGTCTTATTCAACATCTTCATGTTTCACATGTACTGCTCTCAAGCCAGGTGTCTCCCATCCTGTATTTGTGCCTTTCATTTTTATTTTTGCCCAAGTGAAGTACTTTACATTTCTCCTTGTTAAAATTCATCTTGTTTGCTTTGGCCCAGTTGTCTAATCTGTTAAGTCATTTTGAAGTGTGATCCTGTCCTCTGGGGCAGTGGTTCCCAACAGGTGGTCCGGGGACCCCCAGGGGTCCGCGAGCTATGCCAGAGGGGTCCGCAGGATGCTATTAGAATAAAAAATATATTAAATATATTTTGTATCATAACAGATTTTTTGTTTTGGCCACTTCCTGCATGAGCAGAGTCTAGCGCAAAACTAGAATTAGATAGAGGCAGTAGTTCTGCTGTATGCCGTTAGGTGGCGCTTTACAAACACTACTGTTTTGCAAAGAGGCAGCGTGCGCATTCTACTAACGCTCACCTCCCCAAGATGCTTTGCGCGCGTCGGCTTCATTTGTGCGCTACTGCGCAGGCACCCTGTCTTCTCCATTCCCCTCCCTCCTCCCTGGCGCGCGCTGCCTCTTTGCAAAACAGTAGTGTTTGTAAACAAAGTGTTGTTTTTCGCGGAAGCTACAGTTCACGTAGTTAAAAATGGACCGTTGGTTAAAAAGTGGTTCGTTAAAACGACAAAGGCCTACAGATGAAGAGGAAGAAAATGTGTTTGATGTTCAAGCAACTGTAAAAAACGTATAAATATAAAATATAAAAAGACTCTTAACTTGGCTCTCACTTTTTAATTTTAGGATTAGGAATTAATGGGGGTCCTTGTCACAATAGCGGCTCGATGAGGGGTCCTCGAGAAAATTTTGTTGGGAACCCCTGCTCTGGGGTATTAGCCACCCCTCCCAATTTGGTGTCATCTGCAAACTTGCTCAGGATGCCCTCAAGCCCATCATCCAAGTCATTGATAAAGATGTTGAATAAGACTGGGCCGAAGACAGAACCCTGTGGCACCCCACTAGTCACTACTCTCCAGGATGAGGAGGAGCCATTGATGAGCACCCTTTGGGTTCAGTCAGTCAGCTAGTTACAAATCCACTGAATGGTAGCATTGTCTAGCCCGCATTTTACCAGCTTCTTTACAAGAATATCATGGGGCACCTTGACAAAGGCCCCATGAAAAAAACTAAGATCATGGCCACTGGTCCCATCACCTCCTGGCAAATAGAAGGGGAAGAAATGGAGGCAGTGAAAGATTTTACTTTCTTGGGCTCCTTGATCACTGCAGATGGTGACAGCAGTCACGAAATTAAAAGACGCCTGCTTCTTGGGAGAAAAGCAATGACAAACCTAGACAGCACCTTAAAAAGCAGAGACATCACCTTGCCGACAAAGGTCAATATAGTGAAAGCTATGGTTTTCCCAGTAGTGATGTATGGAAGTGAGAGCTGGACCATAAAGAAGGCTGGTCGCCGAAGAATTGATGCTTTTGAATGATGGTGCTGGAGGAGACTCTTGAGAGTCCCATGGACTGCAAGAAGATCAAACCTATCCATTCTTAGGGAAATCAGCCCTGAGTGCTCACTGGAAGGACAGATCCTGAAGCTGAGGCTCCAACCCTTTGGCCACCTTATGAGAAGAGAAGACTCCCTGGAAAAGACCCTGATGTTGGGAAAGATGGAGGGCACAAGGAGAAGGGGACGACAGAGGGTGAGATGGTTGGACAGTGTTCTTGAAACTACCAACATGAATTTGACAAAACTGGGAGGCAGTGGAAGACGGGAGTGCCTGGCGTGCTCTGGTCTAAATGATTAAACAACAACAAAAGGGGAATGCATTCTGCTAAGTAAAGGATCTTGCTAGCGCAAGTTAGGAAGGATATTAATAAACAATCTATCCTCTCCTGCCACCCTGAAAGCTCTTTTGCCAGGGCACAGGCATTGCCCCCCCCCCAAGGCTGAGCTGCCAGGCGAGTCTTTACAGGAAATTCGATAAACTCTGCCTGCTGCTCCTAATGCAGATTCGTGAACACTTAACAATGGGTTGGGGGTCAATAGAGAAAAGCCCTTTACAGCTTTCTTCTGTCCACTCTCTGTGAATTACCTGCCCGGAGTGGGTTTCGGGGGTGCGCTCTGCTGCCGGTGTCCGCCACGTCGAGGCTCGCCTTGCCTGTGCTCCTTGCTTGGCGCGTGGCGGCCGCCCTTTCCCACACTCTGCCGGCTGCGCTGCCAAGCCCCGCGGCTCGGCCTGTCAGCGTTACCAGGCTCGGCAGGCGGTAATTCCTGAAGAAAGCCGGGGCTTGAAGAGCTGGCAAGCCCATATTTGCATGTCTGTTTTCCGAGGCCCCTGGAGAGGATTACGTAAGTCCCCCCCCCTTGCCTTCTCTGCTTCCCCAGAAAACATTCTTGGCATAACTCCATGAAAGAGGCTCCAGCCCCACATGGGCAGCGAGGCGGTAGAAAGTGCACCCCCCCCCAGGCCCAGTCTTGGCTCTGGGGAGCCAGGAGGGGTGTTATAAGAATGCCCCGGGGAGAACAATTCACAGAATAGTGGAGTTGGAAGGGACCCCTAGAGTCATCTAGTCCAACCCCCGACAGCGCAGGAATCACAGCTAAAAAGTCACTCCCTGGCAGATGGCCACCCAACCTCTGCTTAAAAACCTCCACGGAAGGAGAGTCCACCACCTCCCATTTGCGCCCCTCTGAGGGCGGGACCTGCTCCAAGGACCCCTAATTCCGAGGTGCCCCTTCCCGCTCTCTGATTGGCACATGTTCATTTGGGGTTTAGCCACACTTACCTTTCCAGAGCTGCTCCGCCGAAACCTGCTCTTTAAAGCTCAATTGGAGCAAATGTCAATCTGCAGAAAACACAAATGGACCTTTGCTCTGATTCAGCTGCAAAGAGCAGGTTTTCCTGGGGAAAGCTGGTGGGAAGGAGCGCAAAACACACACAGACCACCATGAAGCGTTAAGAGTGGGCCTGTGCCTGGAAAGAGGGGGACATCACGCCAGGCACAATTTTTTGAATTATTCTCACAGTGGCCAAACAGAAGTCTCTCTTGGGAAGCCCCCAAGCAGTAAATCATGAGCACAGCAGCAGTCGCCACTCTTCTCCTTGTGGTTCCCAGCAATTGGCATTCAGAGGTGGGCACAGCCGTTATGCCTAGTAGCCATCCTTTGTGGTTTCTCTAATTTTGAGGCTCTCCAAGTCGGTAGCCATCACTGTGTCCTGCAGCAGTGAGTTCCACAGGTTAACTGTGCTGCCTTATGTCACTGACAAACCAGGTCAGTCAGAGAGCACAAATTATTATTATTATTATTATTATTATTATTATTATTATTATTATTATTAAAGCCTGGAGACTTTCACCCTGCTGGCGTGCCTGGCAACTCAGCCGGGGGGCGTGGAGCAGGGCACCTCTTCAAATGCCTGGCACAGCAGAGCCTGCCAGACTGGCCCCGTTCCGGAGTGTCAGAAACTAGAACACAATAATGAGCGCATGCGGTTCAGGGAAGGTCGAGATGAAAAGACACGCTGACAGGCCTTGCAAACTGACACCCTGAGAACAGCTCCAGGCCTGAGGTCATCTCGGCAGCACCAGGTAAGGGGGCGGTGGGGGGGGGGAGAGGCCTCCTTGGGCCCCCTTTCATCCTTCACACTTGGCACTTTGTCTGCGCCTTGAGAGCCAGGAGTTGGTCACAGGAGAGGGGGCTCCCCCAACGGCAAGCGGGGGGGGGGAGGGTGTCTGCAGCAAGAAGCAGCCAGCTTGGCCCCAGGAAAGGGACTTTCCTTCTCCTGGATCTGCATCCGGCGGTTCTCTCTCAACTCCACCAAGAGGAGCCCCCTGGATGAGGCCAAAGGGGCCCGGCACCCTGTTCTCATGGGGGCCACTCAGCTGGGGCCATTCTGCAAAGTCCACAGGCAGGATTCGAGCACAAAAACAGCACACACACACCGCGGTTTCCAGCAATGGAGATTATTCAGAAGCACTGCTCAGTTGGCGAGAGCATGGTTCTGATAACCCCAAGGTTGCAGGTTCGGTCCCTGTATGGGGCAGCCGCCTATTCCTGCATTGCCGGGGGGGTGGACTGGATGACCCTCAGGGTCCCTTCCAACTCTGCCATTCTAGGATTCTGAGCCTGCAGGCAGAGCACAGCCCTGGTGACTGGTGGCCTTCGAAAGCCCCCTCCTCCGTGAACTTGCCTCCCACTCCTCTTTTAAAGCCATCCTTGTTGGACAGCCACTGCGAGAACAGGATGCTGAGCCAGGTGGGCCTTTGGCCTGATCCTGCAGCCTCTTCAACCCATCTTTGGGTTCTTGTTGCTCAATGCAAAGGGGGGTCCAGAAGATCCCCCAGCTTTCTCTAAGTCTATGCAACACTTGGGAGCTCCCAGTGGGACTTGAGCCGACTGAAAACGGAAGTGGCCCCATCACACACACACACACACACAGCCCCAGAGTGGCCAGGAATGCAATTCCAGCAGAAAGGAGGCTGGCACTGCTGGGGGGGGGAGAGAAAATGACCCTGGGAATCCGTTTTTCCTCCAGGAAGGAAGGGCTAATCCTGTTTGGCTCAGAGGCCACCATGTCTGTCAGGAGGCTAAGTGCTGGCCCTCCTGGCTGAGCCCCAGCCGCCTGTTCTTAAGTCTCCTGGGAAACATGGATGATGACGGAGGAGGAGGAGGAGGAGGAGGAGAGACGCCTGCAAGGAAAGAAACCCCTTCCCTCCCCTTCCCTCCCTGCATTAAAAGAAGCAGCGGTGCCATCTCGTATTCTGAGGGGAGAGGGCTGCCATGCCCACCCAAGGCACTTTATTGCTTGGGAGGGATCCTTGAGGTCATCCATTCCAGCCCCCTGCAATGCAGGAATCTCGGCAAAAGCATCCATGGCGGAGGACACATCCCTCGCACACTGGCAGACCATAAAGCAGTCTCACTGCACCCATCAGGCACCCATTCCTGCCTCCGCCTGAAGCCCACCTTGGGGGCCCCTCCACGAGGCAGGATGCTTCCCTCCCCACAGGGCTGTGTCTGTGGTGGACTGGGAAGGGGAGGTTCCCAGAGAGATTTTTGAAGTGTGAGGGGAGGGCATTTGCAGCATAGGGGCCACATTCCCTTCTGGGTGACCTTTTGGGGGTCCTGTGCCAGTGGCAGAATTGGGCGGCGATGAGCAGGCTCCTTTTAGGCCAAACTCCTTCTCTCTCTCAGAGTTCAAGGACACTTCCCAGCCAGGAAGCCTCACCCAAGGATGGTGCGGCCCATCAGGGCTAGTGGGGGGGGGAACGTGATGCCAGGCAGAGAGGCATGGAGGGCCACATTCAGCTCCTGGCCTAAGGTAAGAGGCCTCCCCTGAAATCATTCCCTCCAGGTGTTTGGACATCTTAAACAGCTGGAGGGCACAAGGTTGGGGAAGAGTGGTCGAAAGCCCCTCCCTTATACAGACTCAAAGTTAAATTTTGGGGAGAAACACAGCCGACACCGAGGGTGCTTTGCTCCCCTTCCTTCCCTTCCTTGGTGGTTTTTAAAGAGAGCTCAGATGGCTGCCTGTCAGGGATACTTTACCTGTGAGTCCTGCATTGCAGGGGGGGGGGTTTCTCTGGAGGACCTGGGGGGGGGTCCCTTTCAACTCTATAATTATTTGATTCTGTGATTTTTAAGAGCTACCTTTTGACATTGCCTAGTAACTGTAGCCGTACGATTAACAAAAGCCACACCTGCCTTTCTCCTAAAATAAAAATAAAAATCAAAGGATTGTGTTTTCGGAAAGCACTCTTAATGCATCAGAACATTTAATTGGCAAGGCACTGTGCTCACAAGCAAAGATGCTTAACCCTGTGCTGCATGAGGAGTGAGAAAGCCTCAAGGCTGGGGAGACTTTTGTCCCAATTCTCTCCTCCAGGGCTGGAACTGAGCCCCAGAAGAGACCTGCTTGCCTGGCTTGTGTGAGCTGCTCCAGGGAGGAGCAGGCAGAGGCGCAGGTGAGGTTCCTCTTCCTCTGTGGCCACCCTTCCCCACCCCCACAGCTCCCCTCTCGCACCTTCACCCCCCCCCTCAGCCTCCTTCCCTGGAGTTTTTATCCCCGCACAAATATTTGCGCTTTGCAAGTTCCTCCCCGGGACTCTTGATGCTCTTGTTCAAACCCAGACAGACCACATCAAACACTCTCCGTGCTCCTTGCTCCGTCTTGTGTTAATCATTAATGCAGAGAACAGGAGCAGTTCAGAGAGCCATTCTCCTGCAGCGGTGGCCCCGACCCTGGTCTGTTTGCCTGGGACAGATCAGGAGCTCTGCCCCAAAGAGTCTCCAGTTGGGGGTGGGGAATGGTCAGCGGCTGTAGGAAGCTGGGGTGAAAGCCCAGGGCTGGCTGCAAGGGCCATAGGGGCTGAGGAAGCTGCCTTGGGCTGAGTCAAGCCCTCGGCCCATCTGGTGCATATTGCCTGCTCTGACTGGCAGCAGTAGTGCTCTGCATCAATAGGAGTATAGCGTCTAGATCAAGGGAAGTAATAGTACCACTGTAGTCTGCTCTGGTCAGACCTCACCTGAAGTACTGTGTCCAGTTCTGGGCACCACAGTTCAAGGAGGATATTACTGACAAGCTGGAACGTGTCCAGAGCAGGGCAACCAAAATGGTCAAAGGCCTGGAAACGATGCCTTATGAGGAATGGCTTAGGGAGCTGGGTATGTTTAGCCTGGAGAAGAGAAGGTTAAGGGGTGATATGATAGCCATGTTCAAATATATAAAAGGATGTCATATAGAGGAGGGAGAAAGGTTGTTTTCTGCTGCTCCAGAGAAGCGGACACGGAGCAATGGATTCAAACTACAAGAAAGAAGATTCCACCTAAACATTAGGAAGAGCTTCCTGACAGTAAGAGCTGTTTGGCAGTGGAATTTGCTGCCAAGGAGTGTGGTGGAGTCTCTTCCTTTGGAGGTCTTTAAACAGAGGCTTGACAGGCATATGTCAAGAATGCTTTGATGGTGTTTCCTGCTTGGCAGGGGTTGGACTGGATGGCCCTTGTGGTCTCTTCCAACTCTATGATTCTATGATTCTATGATTCTACTTCTCCTGCTCTCCTTCTTTGTTTCTCTGGCACTTTAAAGAACATAGGAAGGGCCTCTGCTGGTTGAGGCCCATGGCCCATCTAGTCCAGCATCCTTAAAAGGAAGTCTGCAAGCAGGATTCGAACACAAGAACAACTCTCCCCTCCTGGGATTTCCAGCAACTGGCATTCAGAAGCATCGCTGCCTCAGGCAGAGCAGAGCCATCGCGGCTAGGGACCATCAGTGGTCGACTCTCCTTCAACAGGAGGTTTTTCAACAGAGGCTGGATGGCTGTCTCTCATCTGCTAGCTGTGCTTTCGACGCGACAGTTCTCTGTTTCTGCACTGCGGGTTCTGATAGTGTTGAGTTGATTCAATATTTGTATCCCACTTTCCCAGCAACAAATGCCGAGCTCAAAGCAGCTTGGAAGAACCACAACAGCATGAAAATACATCAAACACTGCAGTCTCTATAATACCAAACACAACAGCTTAGAAAGCAAACAACGACAGCAAATTCACCAAAAAAACAATTAATACTAGTCAAAAAAGTCATTGTAACTCATTGCATTCCTTCCCTGCTGCAGCCTCCTTCCCTTGGGAAAACAATCCCTGGAGATGATCTCGGGTTCATTTCTCCACTGAAATCCGGCCCCCCAAGCAGCCCCCGTTTTGCCCACTGAAGCCAGAGAGGCTCTTTCTCGCCAGGGCGGTTTGTGCCAGGCGCGCAGAGGTGGTGCCAAGGAGGTGCCCGTGACTTTGGCTCCCGCAGCACCTGAAGCCTGACTTATTAACTTTATGAACAGAGGCTGAGGGCTTTGATGGCCCCGGAATTGCCTGGGATTGCAGCGCCTGCCTTGTTCCCACGTACTTTCCTCTCCAAAAGGCTTTGTCTTGGCACTCTGAGCTGTTGTGGGGCTTGGCTTTAACAGCCTCCCATAAAGATAGTGGCCAGAGAGAGAGAGAGAGAGAGAGAGAGAGAGAGAGAGAGAGAGAGAGAGAGAGAGAGAGAGCGCCAGCCAGGATGTTGCGGGACAGCGGAGGAGGAGCAGCTGGCCTTGGCAAAGTGGCTCCTGCAGCTCAGGACAAACAGGGCTTTTTGAGGGGGGGGGCTGGTATATATATATATATACACACACACACACAAACAAACATTTTTTTTTTACAATTTTACAATTTAGAATACTCATTTAAACATGCTTAAGATATCAATGACTTCCCTCCTTCTCTTTCCATGGTTCATTTGGCGTATCATAAATCCCTGCATATTTTACAAAGACTAAACCTTTCAGTATTCCATTATTGCATCCATCAAAACTTATTTACACTGTTGAATTTTTCTTAATGCTGCCAACGTTTTTAGGTGTACACAATTATTTCCCAAATATTCAATCAACGTTTTCCAATCTTTTCTAAACGTACTGTCTTTTTTGTGTGTATAAGACGCCCCCTATTTTGGGGGACTCAAAATTAAGAAAATTCAATTTGCACTATCCATGTATAAGATGACCCCTTATTTAAAACTTCAAAAATTTAGGAAAAAATATAGTCTTATACTGTACACAGAAAAATACGGTATGTTCTTGTTTTCTTTTTCTATATGGTAGGTCTGCAAGCTGCGCATATTCCATCAGTTTAAGTTGCCATTCTTCTTTAGTTGGGACCTCACTCATTTTCCATTTTTGGGCTAACAAAACACGGGCCGCAGTAGTGGCATACATAAATAACCTTTTTTGACACCTCAGAATTTCAGTCTGAATTATCCCCAACAGAAAGGACTCTGGGAAAGTACTTTTAAACATTTTTTTCCCAATTCAATATGGATCATTTCCCAAAACACTTTTACCCTTTTACAAGTCCACCACATGTGATAGAACATTCAGGAGGGGCCTGGCTCTAAAGAACTGGGGAGCTGGCACCCATAAGAAGAGCCTACTGGATAACATGAGTTTGACCAAACTGCAGGAGGCAGTGGAAGACAGGAGTGCCTGGCGTGCTCTGGTCCAGGGGGTCACGAAGAGTCGGACATGATTAAACAACAACCACAACCGTCCAGGGATCCTTTACCTTTACCTTTTGGTTCCTTCAACTAATTCCCAGTACCCCTCACCCTATAAAAAACATTGTTCAGAATAACAGTTTGCATGACCCAACAAAATAGCACAATAAGATTGCACATTTATTCAGGATGAAATCAAAATTGTTTAGTTTACTTAATTCAATAACACTGATGAGCTTGATCCGGAGATAGCGGCTTTTGAAACGCTGGTAGTCCTTTACGCCTCTGGTGCCCCCCTGCCACCCCCTTGCCTCTTAGCAGCCCCTAGGGAATCCCACTGCCCACTTGCGGAAGCACTGGTTTAGTTTATCATCATATTTATCTCACTGGGCAGGGCGGGGGGCAGGCATCCAGCTATGACCCCACCATCATGCAAAGGGTTAACTCCAGGAAGCAGACTTGGGTCTGCCCAGCTCAGCAATACCTAGGCCTTTCTGGAGGCTGGTTCTGGCACACAAACACTCTCTGCACATGTTCAGGGGCTATTCTACATCACAGACCTGATTGCTTTGAATCCAAAGAAGGTAAAGAGGAGGAAGTGGGTGCAGAAGGACCCACAGGATTCACTGGAGGTTCCCCCCACAAAAGAGATGGATGACCAATTGTAAAGGGTTTCTTGAGCAGTGATTCCTACATTGCAGGGGGTTGGACTAGATGACCCTCTGGGTCCCTTCCAACTCTAGGCTTCTGCAATTCTCTGATTCTGCCTGTTGATGAAAAGGACTTAGCCAAGAAACCCTTTCCCAAGGATACAAGGGAAGAAAAACAAAACCCTCTTGCCCTCTTGACTCCCTTGGGCTTAAAGGAAGAACACAGTCGCTCTCTTTAGGCAGCCGTGCAAAAGCATGTTCACTCTTGAATGGAGAATGATTTTAAGTAAGTGGGCAATGGGGGGGGGCTGAGGTGGAGGAAGGAGGAGGATGCAGCAGGAAGAATTTAGCCTGGGACTGGATCTGTTCTTAGAAGTGTGGCCAGCCGGTCTCTGCCCTGAAAACTTTTTTAAAAAAAATATTTTTATTGGTTTTTTCACAATTTTATACATTTTAACTTAACCATTTCAAACATTAAAATAAAAGGTTCCTTTGAACCTTCAGACCTCCTTCCCTCCCTCCATGGGTTCCATATTTAAGATTAAATTCACTGCATCTTTTACCATTGTCCATCTGTTATATATCCATAATTACCATAATTAGTTCCACATTACAAGTCTCATTACATCCCTGCCAATGATTTTAACTGTTTCCAGTGGTCTTTTAAATAAATTTACTCCAGTCTTTAGAAAATACTTGATCTTCCTGGTTTCGGATCTTCCCCGTCAATTTCGCCATCTCCCCATAGTCCATCAGTTTCGTCTGCCATTCTTCTTTTGTTGATACGTAGCTCTCCTTCCTTCCATCTCTGGGCTAGTAGCATTCTCACTTGCCATCGTTGCATACATAAAAAGTCTTTGATCCTCTCTTGGTATCTCTTCACCTATTCTGCCCTGAAAACTTTCCGCTCTGATCACTGAGGACTAGCAGCTGCCAGGGGTTGCTCAGCCGTGGGAAAGGGCACTCTGTACACACTCAGGGTGCTGTTTTCTTTGTGTTGCAAGGCTGAGCCACAGTCTCCAAAACAGTCCCTGTTTCTTTTGGAAGGCTGGCCAGAGAGAAGACCTTAAGAACAGAAGGAGAAGCCCTGAAACAGCAGCCCAACATCCCCTGCTCACAGTGGCCCAAAAGTGACATTTAGCAAATCAAATGGATCATTCTACAATGATCCGCATGAAATCAGAACAGGATTTTTAATAATAATAATAATAATAATAATAATAATAATAATAATAATAATACAGAATGGACACCCATGACAGGGACCTATTCGCCCAGCGAATGTCTTCTGTAGTTTCCAGAAAGTGCAGGTAGAGGTCACCTGTGGCATCTCCAGAGGACTGCTGTTCCACAGAGCAGCAACAGCAGCAGCAGCAGCTTATTTATAACCAGCTGGGATTCCTGCCTTGCAGGGGTTGGGCTAGATGACCCTTGGGGTCCCTTCCAACACCGCAATGCTATGATTCTATAATAAGGTAATTGTCCCTGTGTGTATTTTCCTGCCTTTTCTTTTCTTCCACGCCGCTTACCGTTCTGCCCCGCTCCCAACCCCAAGTGTAATACCTGGAATTCAGGGTAGTTCTCCTGATGGAGGAGGCTGGAGCAGTCAAATGCCGACGCCACGACCAATCTGTCAGTCTTGCTGTTGTTTTCGAGTGACGGGTGGCATGCCATTCCTGCCGGCTCAGAGGCTTTCCCTGTGAAACCCAGATGGATTTCCCACTAGGCTTGGCTTCTCCGCCACCACATCCACTCTTAAACTTCTTGCAACCACCCAGGCGGCCTTTTATCTGCTTCTCGATCTCGGAGCTGTTACCTTACGCCCTCCATGAACAAATAAAGCAATCACAGTCCTTGTGACAGATTTGTGCCTCTCTGCCCCGGAGACTTGGCAGGGTCATCTGGCTCCCCAGAAGAGAACTTGGCAGGCTCCTCCGAGAAAGGGGGGCTTCCAGGCTGTGATCAGCTCACAACCCTGGCAGCCCTTGGCATGGTGTAACCCACCGGAGCAAGAGATCAGGGACCCCCATTCCCTCTTCCCTTTCCCCAGGCACCTACTTAAAGTGGGAAGCTGACTGGGGAGACCCTGAGACCCTTTGTGAGGTGGGAGACAACGGGGGTTCCTGGAGGCAGGTTCTGGAGTGTGTGGTTCATTTGTGTCCTTATATCCTGCCTTTTCTTCAAGGAGTTCATATATAGCATATGGTTCTCCTCCTCCCCGTTCTGTCCCCAGAACAACCCTTTGAGGTAGGTTAGTCTGAGAGGCCTGTTGTTTTTGTCCGACAAAGGTACGTATAGTTCAAGCTATGGTTTTTCCAGTAGTGATGTATGGAAGTGAGAGCTGGACCATAAAGAAGGCTGATCGCCGAAGAATGGATGCTTTTGAATTATGGTGCTGGAGGAGACTCTTGAGAGTCCCATGGACTGCAAGAAGATCAAACCTATCCATTCTGAAGGAAATCAGCCCTGAGTGCTCACTGGAAGGACAGATCCTGAAGCTGAGGCTCCAAGACTTTGGCCACCTCATGAGAAGAGAAGACTCCCTGGAAAAGACCCTGATGTTGGGAAAGATGGAGGGCACAAGGAGGACAGAGGACAAGATGGTTGGACAGTGTTTTCGAAGCTACGAAGATGAGTTTGACCAAACTGCCGGAGGCAGTGGAAGACAGGAGTGCCTGGCGTGCTCTGGTTCATGGGGTCACGAAGAGTTGGACACAACTAATCGACTAAATAACAACAGGCTGAGAGGCAGCGACTGGTCCACTTCATTGCTGAGTGGGGATTGGAACCCTGAACCCAAGTCATAGTCCTGCACTCTAACCACTACGCCACATGGCAGCAACAAGGCTCAGCCTGGGAATAAGTTTGCATAAAGAGGAAAGCAAACCTCTTCGCCCCCACTTCCACATCACGCAAGGCCCTTGCCAGGGGTGGGTCCCCTGCAAATGCTCTAAATCTAGGAAGCGGGGGAGGGGTCTTCATGTTTTCCCATTGATGACTTCTGGGTATTTTAAAGGAATAACCTTTAAAACCCTTGGGAGGTGGTGGGCTCTCCTTCCTTGGAGGTTTTTAAGCAGAGCTTGGATGGCCACCTGTCATGGATGCTTGAGCTGAGATTCCTGTCTTTCAGGGGGTTGGACTGGATGACCCTCGGGGTCCCTTCCAACCTTACAATCAGGCGCACCGAGCTGGGCCCCACATGGGGGAGGGCTGTTGTGCATGGATGATGTCACACCCCTGGTGCCCCCTCCCCATCGGGCCACACCTATCAGGGCCCTCTGGTGATCGCTGCAGGGGGCAAAGAGGGCAGAATCACCCTCCAAGCCTCCCTACCGACCCTCGCCCAGGGGTGGTGGGCCTCCTCAATATGGGGGGGCTCTTCCCCCTGCCTCAAAATATTGAGGAGACTGAATCCCCTTGCGCCCCATACAACCTGTCTACAATTCTGTGATTCTATGATCAGACCATTTTTGTTACTCCTTTGTGGGTGGGGAAGATTTCTGCCAGAGGTCAGCAAACTTTTTCAGCGGGGGGTTGGTCCACTGTCCCTCCGACCTTGTGGGGGACTGGACTATATTTGGGGGGAGGGAATATGAACAAATTCCTATGCCCCACAAATAACCCAGAGATGCATTTTAAATAAAAGGACACATTCTACACATGTAAAAACACGCAGATTCCCACCAGACTGCCAGCGCGGCTGGATTTAGAAGGCGATTGGGTCGGATCCGGGGCCCCAGGGAGCATCCCATTCAAAACCAGCTGGGGAAAAGACCTGCATAGGCATTGAACAAAGGCAAAAGGAGCAGCTCCCCACCCCCAGCCAGGTTCCCATTTTGGCTGCCCTGTGTGTGTGTGTGTGTGTGTGTGTGTGTGTGTGTCTTGTCTCCGGAGGTGTGGGGATGGGAACGCGCTGGCTCTGGGAGTTCTGCAAACATGTCTCTTCTTTCCTGGACTTTATTTTTCTCACGGTCTATGAAAAGGCAAGATCAGGTGATATGTGTGGGACTGGCCCCAGCCAGGTGCAGATCAGGTGGGGAAGGAGGAGGAGGAAGCGGGTGGTGGGACTTGTGCTGGCCGTGCTGCCTCTGCTGTGCGTACTTGCAGCAAAGGAGAGAGAGAGAGAGAGAGAGAGAGAGAGAGAGAGAGAGAGAGAGAGAGAGAGAGAGAGAGAGAGAGAGAGAGAGAGAGAGAGAGAGAGAGAGAGAGAGAGAGAGAGAGAGAGAGAGAGAGAGAGAGAGAGAGAGAGAGAGAGAGAGAGAGAGAGAGAGAGAGAGAGAGAGAGAGAGAGAGAGAGAGAGAGAGAGAGAATGCCAAAATGCCAGGGCTGGAGCCAGGTAGCAGGCAAAGCAGAGAGTGCCTGGCAAGGCCCAGCCAGGAGCCTCTTCGTCTTCCAACAACAACAACTGAGGCAGGGTTGGTGCCTGCACCTTTGAAGGGCCACCTTTGCAGGGAAACACTTGCCCCACCCCCAAACCCAAACAGGACCCCCCAAGGCTCCTGCTTCAGCTCTTCAGCCCCTACCTGGCTCGGAGCCCAGGGAGGCGATCCAGAGCGCCACAGGCAGGCTGTGGGTGGCAGCTGGCCAAAGAGGACATGCCATGCCTGTTCCCAAGGATGAGGCACAGAGGAGCCTGCCAGATCCTGGGCCAGTCCATCTCCCTCAGTGCAGCCAACACTGTTGGCAGCAACAGCTCTCCAGCTTTCAGCCCTGCCTGGAGTTGTTGCCAGGGAATAGCTGCCAGGATTCCTGCATTGCAGGGGGTTGGGCTAGATGACCGCTTGGTGTCCCTTCCTCCTCTCTGATTATGTGATTGAACCTGCAGCCTTTGGCTCCTGAGTTAGGGCCCTTTCCCAGCCAGCTTCTGGGCAGAGGGTTCAAAGGCCTGGTCTCTGAACATCAGGGGAAGCCCTTCTCCAGGGGCACCCCCCCCGCCCATGGCCAGGCAGAAGTCTGTCACTGAAGGCCCCACCAGATATGGACCCCTGGCCTTGTTCAGCAGCTGCTCAAAACCTTTAGAATATCCAGACCCTCCCATTGAATTTGAGGGTTGTGGTGGTGTTTTAATGATATTGCTAAACACCTCAAGATCCTGCAGGCTTTTCTCATTGACTGTGTGGGTGCCAGGCCCCCACCACCCCCTGGAGTTGGCTTCTGTGTCAGGGAATGAATATGAAAGAAAGCGATTTATGTCTCTGAATGGAGCCATCATTACTGAGCAGTGAGAGTGGCCTCTTGCAGCCAAAGAGGCATAGCTTAAAAGCATCTCTCTCTCTCTCTCTCTCTCTCTCTGTGTGTGTGTGTGTGTGTGTGAAAAGGCTGCAGAGATTCTCCTTGCATCAGTGCTGCTGTGCTGTGCAGTGATGAGGCAGCCCAGGGGCCGCCACTGTCTCCCCACCCCCCAAATTCTCATGACTGTCAAGCCAATTTCATGGGAAGGAAGCAACAGGATTACCCCCGGCAACTTGTAGGTGCGATTCCAAAGCTCCCTTCAGGCTTCTACCATCAGGCGGCCAATCCTGTCCAGGAAAAGCCCCCCCCCGCCCCCCATGTGGGTGGAGGAAGCAGGGAAGCAGGCTCCGGAGACACCCCACCCCCACCC
This sequence comes from Zootoca vivipara, assembly GCF_965207765.1. Lineage (NCBI taxonomy): Eukaryota > Metazoa > Chordata > Lepidosauria > Squamata > Lacertidae > Zootoca > Zootoca vivipara. The sequence goes on along the minus strand of NC_142588.1, from coordinate 94,180,809 downwards.
CAATTTCAGGGTGCCTGGGAAACCCACCCAGAAATGGAGCCAAATTATTATTATCATGATTGTATAATCACAGTATTTATACCCGCTTTTTCCCCTGACAAGGACTCAAGGTGGCTTACAGATAAAAATAAGAACAACTAAAAACTCAAGGGGGAAAACACCACCAGGGAAAGGGCACGGCACCCTTTGAGTGCCCCGGGGCTGCCAGCGCTGCCCCCTTTGCCCAGCCCTTCATTGTGGCTCTCATTTCAGCTGTCCTGGAGCAAAGGAATTGCATGTCATCTCTGGCCAGCCCTTATGTTCTAAATGCCCCCAAATCCTGGGAGATGCAGGTGTGTGTGTGTGTGTGTGTGTGTGTGTGTGAGAGAGAGAGAGAGAGAGAGAGAGAGAGAGAGAGAGAGAGCGTGTGCGTGCACCTTGTGGGTCTTTCATCCCCTGCAAGAGAAAGCCCTCCCCATCAAGCCAAAGGGCAACCCTTTTGCTGGGGGCACCTGCTGAAGCTCTGAAACCTGCTGTCCAAATAAATCCCCTCTCTCCAAGCCTCCCTCTTGAGCAGCCACAGACAGACCCCCGTGAAGAGGAGCCTCCTTCCATGGCTGCCCCAACCCAACCTCGTCCCCAACCCCAGACGCTGAGCTTTCATTTTTTTAAAAAAGGTCTCTAGTCCTCCCAGAGAACTTTGGAACTCCCTGCCTGGGGAAGCAAGATGGGCTCCCTCCTTGCTGGCAGATGGGAACTGACTGTGTTTTGAGGAAAGGGCTAGCGCTGTGGTATTTTTATTGTTGCTATTTTCTGTATTTCTAATAGATCTTTTCAATACATTTTTTTAATTCTATTTGTGTTTAATAACTTTTTAATAATTATCTTTTCCATGATTTTAGCTTTTTCTGTTTGGTGCGTAAAGTGGCTCTGAGTTCCTGTTTGGGGGAAAGGCAGGCTATAACAGCAACAACAACAACAACAACAACAACAGCAATGTTATGAAACAAAACGCTGCAGGCAGCCTCTAGGACTAGGTGGTTTCTGTGACATGCGCCCAGCACCTGTGTACCTATCAAGTCCTTCCCAGCTGCTGAGTGAAGGGAAGATTGTGATTGATGGCTGAGCTGCTTGGACACCAGACTAGAGGGCTCTGGTGACAGTGCAAACATGCCCCAAAACACTGTGAAGTGGCCTATGATGAGCTCAAAAGAATTCTTAAAATCACATTTCAAAAAAGAACCTGAAGCCTTTCTATTAGCGATAATTGGTGATGGGATCCTTATGAAGGTACACAACTTATTTCTTTATGCAACAGCAGTGGCCAGAATAGCATAAATTGGATAGAAAGAGAAAACCCAACCAAAGAGAAACAACGGCTGCACAAATTGCACAAATTGACAGAATTCACAGAACAGAACTTGCAAATATGGCAGCCCAAGTAAGGAATCAGAATGGGGGAAAAGACAAAGGGGGAATAGTTGCAGGTAGGTAGCCGTGTTGGTCTGCCGTAGTCAAAACAAATTTAAAAAATTCCTTCCAGTAGCAAACTAAGTTTGTCATTGGTATGAGCTTTCGTGTGCATGCACACTTCTTCAGATACACGGGTGAATAGAATAGTTTTGGGGAATATTTTTTAAAAATATTATACTAAAATCAATTTACAAGCAGGGGTATTCCTCTGAACAACAGTTAAATACAGGGAGGGATTAGAAGAGGGAAAGTAGGGTGGACTAACAAACTTTATATGATACAGCAACGTTCAAAATACCATGGAAGGTCAGGTTGGGAAGTCTGCACAGAAATTATGTATGGTGGTAAAGTATGATGTGTAAATAAGAAAAATGGGAAATGCATAAACAATTTTTTAAAATGGCTTTCTGGGGTCCTGAAGAGATGCTGTTTCCCCTATCCTAATATACTTTCCCCATTAGTGTTTCATTTTCTAGGCAGAAATTCCACAGGTTAAACCTTTTCTCCCTATGGCAATGCCATTTTGGGGAAAGTTTTGCCATGGTGTTTCTCCCCCTCATTCTGTGCTGTGCCACACCTCCCCCACTCCACCCATGGCAGCTAATTTGTGACTGGCACCCCCCTCACAATTCAAAGTGCCCCCCCTTCGGAAAGGGTGGCGCCCCCTGCTGCAACCTCTTTTGATACTGAGCTTTAAATGGCTGTAAACTTCCCTGGGAGAAGGGCAGGTAAGAAATCAACAGCAGCAAGAATTGGGGACTTTTCGCTCTTGTTTTCCAGAACATGCAAACCGAATGAAAGGTTGAAGAGCTCCTGAAGTTTATACATAGTGAGAAAAAAGCAATTAGCCAAGAGGAAAAGGAGCCCCTCCCTCCATGTAAATGGAGAAAGTTTGTCATGGTTTTTCTGCTGCTCCAGAGAAGTGGACACGGAGCAATGGATTCAAACTACAAGAAAGAAGATTCCACCTAAACATTAGGACGAACTGCTTGACAGTAAGAGCTGTTCAACAGTGGAATTTGCTACCAAGGAGTGTGGTGGAGTCTCCTTTGGAGGTCTTTAAGCAGAGGCTTGACAGGCATATGTCAAGAATGCTTTGAATGCTTTGAGGCTTGACAGGCATATGTCAAGAATGCTTTGATGGTGTTTCCTGTTTGGCAGGGGGTTGGACTGGATGGCCCTTGTGGTCTCTTCCAACTCTATGATTCTATGGTTACAGAGTCTTCTTCCAAATTTTTCAGTACTGTACTTAGATCGCTCACGCATCTACCGGTAGATACTGAAGCCATGTTTTGTATTGCAAGCTTCTTATACTGCCAAGGTAACTTTGAGGCAATACTTAATAGTTACTGAGGTCACGACTAAGAGTGCAGATTCCCTAACACGTTTTCACAGAGGGGGCTTGTCAGTAACAGTGGTACGAATTAAAAATAAAAATCATAGTATATCCATTTCTAAGCAAGATATATTTCCACACCCGGAGGATGGAGCGTGACCTCGAGGAGAACCGCTGGTCTCTGCCCAAAAGTCCGCCCTCGCCTCCCCGCACTCTCAGCTCCTCTGGGTCGCCAGAAGGAGCACCGCGGAGGAAGCGTCGTCGCCCCCCAAAAAAGAGAGTTGCAGCCCCCCACAAGAGGGAAAACCCCTTGGTTTGATGCAAGGGTCCTCCTCGCTCCCCAGAGGCGGGCACCTCGAACATTTTGGGAGAGGGGGACCCCCAGATGTGCCCCGTTCCCCGCTTGCACATCTGGGCCGGACAGCATTCTTCAGGGGTGGGGATGAGGAGGAGCACCCACCCCCGCCCCGGCCTGCTCTGAGTCCGCATTCCTGCCCGCCCCCCGATGGCTGGGTTTTCCCAGGCTCTGGGGCGTCGGCTGCAGCTGCTGCGGGCCGCCCGCCCGGCTTCCCTCCCCGACGGCTCTGTCCAAGCCGCGCGCCAAGAAGCGCACACCGCCCGCCGCTCAAGTCCCCGGGGGGGGGGCAGGAGGAGGAGAGGGCGGCGGCTGCAATAAAACTTCCCGGCACGTGCTGGGCTCGGAGCTGCTGCTGGCGAAGGCCCCGCTGCCCTTTACTCGCGAGGAGCGGTCGTTGTGCTCAGGCAACTCCGCGCCCTGCATTTCTCTCCTCGCCGTCGGGATCCCGGCCCCAAAGAGGCGGCTGCGCTCCTGCTCGACGGCATAGTCGAGAGGTGCAGGGACAGGTGCATGTCCTCCCCAACTCCCGGCCGCATCCTGCATTGGGGACGAGGTCGGGGAAAGCCTCGCCCCACCTTCACGTGAGCAGGACACCAGCTAAGGGGGTTCCTTTCCCCCCACCCACCCGCCAGCGACCCTCTCTCCGGCCCTAACGGTGAGCGGCCGGGGGTCCTTAGGGGACCCCCATTTAACCGCCGTACAGGGTGCTCTCGGGGAGAAAGCTCCTTCCGCTGGAGAGCGAGCCCCCGAGGCCCGGCTGCGAGGCGGAGCCCCGAACCCGTCCGGTGTCCGGGCGCAAGGCGCGGCAAGGGTTAAAGCAAAGCGAGCGGCTCCTGATTGACAGGGCGGCCCCTGGTGCCCGGGGTGGCGGTGGCGCGGGGGGGGGGGTGTCCGGGCGTGCGCCATTGGCCGCCGGGCGTTGCGCCGGGCGGCCAATGGGTGCGCGCCGTCCACGAGCGGGGCCGCGTGCCTCCGGCTCCCATTGGCTGAAAGTCACTGTGGGAAAGAAAGTTTGGGAAGTTTCACACGAGCCGTTCGCGTGCAGCGCAGCCTATAAATAGGCGCCGCCGGGCGGGGAGGCGGCCGGGATTGTGCCGCGCGGGGAGGCAGCAGCAGCAGCAGCAGCGCCCGCCCGACTAGACTGAGAGCGCGCGCCAGGCAGCCGCCTGCAGGAGCAGGAACAGCCGCCGCCGGTGACCCGCCCTGCCCGCCCCGTCCCTCTGGGCTGCTCCACCGCGCGCACCCGCCTGGCCGCGCGCGTCCCGGTTGCCAGGGCGGCTTGGGAAGCAGACGCCGCCGCCACCACCGCAGCTCCGGCTCCTTTGGACTCTCCACCACCCGGAGAGCTGCTCGCCTGGCACCCTCGACGGCGCCCTCGACGGCCGCTGCCGCTTCTTCTCACGACTAAAGGGATTCGCGGCGGCGGCGGTTTGCCCCGCCGGGCCTCTCTGGGGGCCAGGATGCCCGCCGACCTGATGGAGAAGAGTTCCTCGTCGCCCGTGGCCGCTACCCCGGCCAGCATCCACGCGACGCCCGACAAGCCCCGCACGGCCTCGGACCACCGGAAGGTAACAGCCGGCGGCGCGGGCGGGGGGCGTCGGGGGGCCGCTCTTCTCCGCTCCCCTCCCCGTCTCCCTCCCTCCCTCCCTTCCTGCGGGTCTGACCGGCGCTTGTCTCTTGCAGTCGTCCAAACCCATCATGGAGAAGCGGCGGCGCGCGCGGATCAACGAGAGCCTCGGGCAGCTCAAGACGCTCATCCTGGACGCGCTCAAGAAGGACGTAAGTAGCCCGGAGAAAGCGGCTCGGCGCTCCGGAGGAACCTCCTGGGCATCGGCGCGTAGGTCGGGCAGCGGGTCGGGGGCCGCAGAAGAGGGTCCTGGAGCGCGGGCCCCCATCTCCGGCTCCCGAAGGCTGTGGCGGGGCAGGAAAGGCCAGGCGAACCCCAGGCAGGCTGGGCATTCAAGGAGCCGGCCATTCTGGAGGCAGAACGCCGCCCTGCCCGGGAAGGCTACTGAGCATCATTCTCACAACAACCCTGTGAGGTGTGCCCTTCTCCCACTTCACCCCATGGCCCTCCAGTATCCAAAGTCTTCCCATGTCCTTATTGCTATTAAGTATTGTTGTTGTTATTTATTAAATATCAATCAAATGTTCTTTGTAAATTTATTAAGTACTATATATTAACACCCCGACGATAAATCCCACCCTCACAATTATTGGGGATAACCTTGTGGACTTGACTGGGGGTGACCTGCTGCCGGCGGCCCCCTTTTTCTGTGCCCTTTTGGGACCTGGGAGTGAGGGTCTTCCTTCACTTTCCAGCTGAGATTCATCCCTCTTTCCCTCCTGTGCCCAGACTCTCTCCCTCGCCCGCCCGCCCGCCCCCCAGCGTGTAGCCCCCTGGTGCTCACTCCCCCCTCCCTCCTTTTGCCTTGCAGAGCTCCCGGCACTCGAAGCTGGAGAAAGCGGACATATTAGAAATGACAGTCAAGCATTTGAGAAACCTGCAGCGAGCGCAGATGACGGGTGAGCGGCTGGCCGTGCTGTGTGCGCGCGCGAGAGAGAGAGAGAGAGAGAGCGTGTGTCCCCCTCCCGACCCCCCTTCCTCCCCCTCTCCCTCCCTCCCTCCCTCTCCAGAGGTGATTTCTTCCAGACTTCCGCCTGCGGTTTTGAATGCCATTCAAGCTGTGTTTTACTGACTTGGCGAAGGCGGTCTTTCCCACGGTCTGGGTCTTATTTATAGCCACAACTCCAAGTTGTTACTGTTCCGGAAAAGAGGTGCGGGGGGGGAGAAGGGAGAGGGTGGCAGCTTGCAGGCAGAGGAAATGGGGACGGGATAATGAGAAGCAAGGGACACATCCTGCTGCTCCTGCTGTAGGAGGCGAGAGCCCCCCCCTCCTTCCTAAGGCTTCCCTTTGTTTAAAGCTGTGTGCAACCTTGGCATGCAGCCTCTGAATGGAGGGTGTTTCTGCACTGCTGAGATCTACTAGGCCATTGAATCATAGAATTCGAAGGGACCCCAAGCATCATTCCTGCAGTGTAGGAATCACAACTAAAGCATTTTGTGTGTGTGTGTGTGTGTGTAGTGTCACTGTCCAGCCCCTGTCACACTTTTTCTTGGCTGTTTCCCTCCTTCTCAAGGCTGAATGCTCTGGGCTCTGTGTGTCTCTATCTTTCTGACGGTTGCCTCTTTCATTCCCTTCTTCTTCCAGCCGTGCTGAATACAGACCCCACTGTGCTGGGTAAATACCGGGCCGGATTCAACGAGTGCATGAACGAGGTGACCCGCTTCCTCTCCACTTGCGAGGGGGTGAACGCCGAGGTGCGAACTCGACTGCTCGGACACCTGGCCAGTTGCATGAGCCAGATCAACGCCATGAACTATCCCTCCCATCAGCCACCCTCCGCTGCACTGCCGCCGCCACCCCACCCCGCACCCCCTGGGGCACAGCACGGCCCCTCTTTCGGGCAGCCCCTGGTGCAGATCCCAGCTGGCGCGGTGCCCCCTGCTGCAAACGTTGTGCCTTGCAAGCTGGGCAACCCGGCCGGGGAAAGCGCCAAGGTGTACGGTGGCTTCCAGCTAGTGCCAGCCTCCGACGGGCAGTTTGCCTTCCTCATCCCCAGCACAGCCTTTGGGCCCCCGCACAACAACGCCGTCATCCCCCTCTACGCTGATGGGGGCATGGGGTCGGGGCTGCCCCCAGCTGCCTCCGTCTCTCCTGCGTCTGGTGCCCCATCGCTTTCGGCAGATTCGGTGTGGAGGCCTTGGTGAAAGCAGGCAAGGGGGCTGGCGGCCTGCCCACCCTTCGGCCTCTGGACTTTGGGTCAGGACTTCGAGTGGCCCCCTACCCCTGTGGCCAGGGCTCTGGGGTCTCTTCCTCCCAGGGAGCCAGTGACCTTCTGGCTCTCTGGCTGTAAATAGCTGTCTACTGTTCATATTGGATTGTGCCTTCATTTGTACCGTAGCAAATGCTCTCCTCTCCCTTTTCTTTTCTGTGGCTTTTCACGTGGCCTGTGCAAGTGTGCACATGCTTGTGAGAGAGTCCACATTTCCAAGTCCACCTCTTTCCCCTCCCCCCCTCTGGCTTTGTCTCTGCCCGACTCCTTTTATTTTCAGTGACACCAAAGACCTGTTTGTTCTTAACGAGGAAAGCCTTCCCTTCCTTTTGGAAGTTATTTGATAAAAATAAAAAAAGACATTAAGCATTGTGTGTGCTGCAATAGGCTGGTGTGGGTGCAGCTCTCTCCTTTGTGCAGGAGGCGGTGTGGTTGTGGGTGGGGGGACAAAGCCAGGAGGATGAGGGTGCAGGACCCTGAGCTGGGGCTCTCCTGACTGCCGTGAGTCTGCTATGTTTGCCTGGCTGCTCATAAAGGGCCAAATCACATGGCCTCCTAACCTGATAAGCTCCTTGCTAAGTCCCTTTTATCTTCAAAAGTGACTCCTGAATTTAATCCACACAGCAGCAAAGAGGAGGGAGGCCGTGATAAGGCCGCCTATCAATGCTATGTGCAAAAAAGACCTTTTCCTCCTGTTCTGAAGTGTCTCACATATGTACACACACAGATTTCCTAATTTTTCCCATGCGGCACAAAAATGGCAGTATAGCCTTTGCTCACTGCTTGGCCCCAAAGGGACTGTGCCCTAGGCCTAGAGGGACACTGCATCTCTGGTTCCAAGGGTCTCGGATAGCAGATTTGTGAGTCTCTGCCTGGGATCCTGGGAAGCCCTTGTTGCTCTAGAGTGGACAATGGATCCTAAGGCCTGCTCTCCATGTAAAGCACCTACCATACTCCCACAGCAATGCCCCTGAGCTAGCCACGGGGAAGTGATGGACTACAGCCTGCAGATAAACACTCACTAGGGCCTGGAGTTTGTGAAAGCACCAAGACCAAGCCTTTTGCAGCCAGAACTAGGGGCAGTTTTAAGTCTTCAGGAGAAAAGGTCAGGAAGCCGGTACTGTATATTGATTCTTTCCTATGTAGCTTTGGCAAGTTCCTGGGGGGAAAGGGGAGCCAGCCCTGTCTGGTTGGCAGACACTGGCAAATTGTTGGCTAGACCAAGCACATTTGGTGGGTCATAGAATTGTAGAGTTGGAAGGGACCCCAAGGGTCATCTGGTCCATCCCTTGCAATCCAGAAATCAAGGTCCACACCTGGCTGAACATCTGTACCCCAGGCTTGGTATGCCCCTCTGAGGATTCTGCACCATGTGGAGGGCCATGGAGCCTCTGTCTTCGGCCCTGTGTTGCTGCTGCTGCTCAAATTTGCAGGTGGTACAAAGTGGGGAGGTTTGGCTGACACCCTGGGAGATCAACCCCAGATGAGAAAAAACAAATGATCTTGTCAGGGTTGGAACCTAGAACTGAAAGCAGCAAGATGGATTTCAACAGAGCAAGGTAAAAATCTGCAGCTGGCTATAAAAGATCATAGGAGTAGGGAGGCCTACTTCAACATAAGGTAATCCTTGTTGTTGTTTAGTCGTGTCTGACTCTTTGTGACCCCATGGACCAGAGCACGCCAGGCACTCCTGTCTTCCACTGCCTCCCGCAGTTTGGTCAGACTCATGTTCGTAGCTTCGAGAACACTGTCCAACCATCTTGTCCTCTGTCGTCCCCTTCTCCTAGTGCCCTCCATCTTTCCCAACAGCAGGGTCTTTTCCAGGGAGTCTTCTCTTCTCATGAGGTAATCCTAGGCTGTATCAAAATCTCTTTTCCCTTCTGTTCTGGTCAGGCCACCTCAAGAGTATGGTGGCTATTTCCAGGCAGGGCATTCCAGGAGTTCTTTCTCCAAGGAATGATGGAAACTTGTTCAGGCTGGAGAACAGAATGTGAACAGGAACCTTGACTCTGTTCTCCCAATACCTGAGGGACTGGCAGGGGCAGACTGGTTCTCCATTGCTCTGATAGAATGGAAGGGGTGAGGCTAGTGGGCATGGAGAGGGGCAGACTCTCAATGAGAGGAAATAGCAGATTCTGGCTGAACATCTGAAGGTCCTTCAGAGCTGGGCCACTGTATTCTGCACGGGTCAGACCTCACCTGGAGTACTGTGTCCAGTTCTGGGCACCACAGTTCAAGAAGGATACTGACAAGCTGGAACATGTCCAGAAGAGGGCAACCAAAATGGTCAATGGCCTGGAAACGATGCCTTATGAGGAACGGCTTAGGGAGCTGGGTATGTTTAGCCTGGAGAAGAGAAGGTTAAGGGGTGATATGATAGCCATGTTCAAATATATTAAAGGATGTCATATAGAGGAGGGAGAAAGGTTGCTTTCTGCTGCTCCAGAGAAGCGGACACGGAGCAATGGATTCAAACTTCAAGAAAGAAGATTCCACCTAAACATTAGGAAGAACTTCCTGACAGTAAGAGTTGTTTGGCAGTGGAATTTGCTACCAAGGAGTGTGGTGGAGTCCTTCTTTGGAGGTCTTTAAGCAGAGACTTGACAGGCATATGTCAAGAATGCTTTGATGGTGTTTCCTGCTTGACAGGGGGTTGGACTGGATGGCCCTTGTGGTCTCTTCCAGCTCTATGATTCTATGACCAGGGACAGAGGCTTCTTGCAGAGGTGGTGACCTTCCCTTCCCCATGGATCTGAGGCTTGAGGGACTGCTGTCCAGGACGCTGAGAAAGGAGTCCATCAAATCATAGTGAAGAGTTGGAAGGGATCCCGAGGGTCATCTAGTCCAACCCCCTGCAAGGCAGGAATCACTCATCCCAGACATCCAACCTCTGCTTAAAAGCCTCCAAGACAACAACGGATTTTTGAATAAACAGAGATTGAGGTCGCGGGACTGATGACTTAAGGGAGGTGGGGGAACAGGTGGAACAGTGGGGGAAACGAAGCCCATCTGCAGGGAATCAGCTCAGACCGCTGCCCCCTCCTGAGGGGCGAGGAGCAGAGGCAGAAAGGGAAACCGGAGGGGGTGGCCTGCTGACTTTTTAGACTCTCGCTTCACCCACTGCCCGGGTGTGGCCCGGGACAGGCTAGCTGCGAGGGAATGCGGCCCCCAGTAGGGAAAAGGGTTCCCCTGACTGAGGATCTCTTTGCAGCTGTCAGGTCCCCTTGCAATGCTTCCTTTTAGGGGGGAGCGGGGAAGCAACACACTTTCCCCCTAGAACAGCTTAAGCGGGGGGGGGGGTGCATCCCTGCGGGGCGGGAAAGCAAGCCCCCCCCCCAGGGGGGGACACATAGCAAAAGAGGATTTGCGCAGACCAAGAGCAACATTTTCCAGCAGGGGCCGTACCTCTGCCCCCACCCCATTCATCCTTGAGTCCCCCCCCCGCGCGCCCCTCAATGCTTCCTGAGCGAAGGCCGGGCTGCTGTGTGCTTCGCCCCACGGCGCTTGGCCCGCCCCACTTTCATGCAGCTCCGGACCTCCCAGGAAAGCAGGGGCAACCACCCCCACCCTAAGTCATTTTGCACGCTCCTTTCCTCCGCCCCCGGGCCTGGCCGGGCGGCGATGATTTAACACCCGCCACATCTGGTTGTGATCAGGTCCGGCGTTTCCTTTGCCTCCCCCCCACCCAATGGATAAAACATGTGGAGAGGGGCGCTTGCCTTCGGAGCAGCAGCAGCAGCGGCAGCAGCCCTCCCCCCCCTCTCCTTAGTCATGCCCCATTTGCAGGCGAGATGGGGGAGAGCCGGATAAAGGGCAGGCTTGCGTTTCAGTACCCCCCCCGCCCCCGCCCCCCTTAATAACTCAGCCCGTGCTGAGAATTCCTCGCAAATCCCTCCCAACAAAGGCGGCCGAATTCCCGCTGGAGAGACCAGGTGCCTGCCTGCCTTGCGCTCAGGTGTTGAGGAAAGGAATGCGGCGGGGGGAAGGGGGGCTCCAGCCCCTGTCAGTACAGGCCCACAGGCCTCCCTCCTTGGAAAGGCCCCAGGCGCCCAGGCAAAGGAGCCCCTCCTGTCAAGGGTGCATTTTTGGACAGTTTGGGGGCCCCTGCTGCTGGCACCCGTCTGCCGCCAGGCAATGGAGTCTGCCTCCGAGGGTGACGCCAAACCGCTGCATTAGGAGCACCCAACTGGGCCGTGTGCATGAAGGTCCTGGGCTGCCCAGTTGCGCCCCTGCCCTCGAACATAAGTCGCTTGATTCGAGGAAGAGGTCGCCCCCCTTCCATGTTCCATCATAGCAGACTGGATGGAAGCGGCTGAGGTCTTCCATCTCACCACTGGCTCAGGGTAACTCAGGATTCGAACCCGGGTCTCTCCCAAGCCCATAGTCAGACACGCTAACCACCAAGGCACGCTCTGGTCTTGAGTCCTGGCCAGACTGGGGCATAGCTGCCAAGTTATCCCTTTTTTTAAGGGATTTTCCCTTATGCTGAATAGGCTTCCTTGTGAGAAAAGGGAAAACTTGGCAGCTATGGACTGGGGTCACGAAGCAGCCCTCCTGCTGCTGCTGCTGCTGCTGCTGCTGCTGCCCACGTTTCCCGCTCACTTGGCTGAGAATCCGGGCGCCCGGAGCCCCTCCTGCCCTGGCTGCCACCGCCTCTAGGCTTCACTCCGCCGGGGACTCTGCGCCCCCTTGGCCCGCCCGGCTCCCGCTGCCCCCCCCCCCGGCTGGAGCGCTCCCGGCTGGAGCGGCCTCGGCGCAGCTTTCGGTTCTGGGCAGGCGGCCGGAGCTGTGTGCGTTGGCAGCCGGGGAGCCAGGGAGCCTTTCTCTGTGTCCCTGCGCCCGGCCGGCTGCTAAGTGCTCCGCGTTGAACTCCGTCCCAGGCAAGGTCGTGAGAAAGGAGCGACGGGCAGGCGGCCAGGGAGCGAGCGCCTCCCGCCACGCGAAGTCATGCCGGCTGACAGCGCTCGAGCCTCTGCCCAGAGCCCTAGAATCCTACTATGGTAGAGTTTGAAGGGACTCCCCAGGGTCATCCAGCCCAACCCCCTGCAATGCAGGAATCTCAGCTAAAGCCTTCATGGCAGGTGGCTGTCTAACCTCTGCTTGAAAGCTCGCCAAACAAATCACTGATGTGTAGAGTTGGAAGGGATCCCCAAGGGTCATCTAGGCTAACCCCCTGTACAGTAATGCCGGAATGACAGCTCAAGAATCCTGGACAGAGCCTCTGTTGACTACCTCTGGTGATGGAGAGTCCACCCACCCCACTGCCGTGGAAGAGCTCTCAGAAGTTACTCCCAATGATTCAGAAGCTCCTTGAGAGAGTGCTTCTTCCTTCCACCTCTCTGCTTTCCTTAGAGCTTCCACCTTTCAAGACTGACCCAAGGCATTCTCCCTCCCAAGTCAAAGGACAAAGGGGTTCTTCTTCTTGGCTTTTAGGGTGCTGCTGGCCTCGCCTGTCTTTTTCACAGGGAAGGGATCCCTTGCCTTGGCCCTTGAGCTCACCAGAGCTGACTTCGGGGTTTGCCTGCTGGTTCTTTGTACCCAGTTGCACCGCATGGCTGCAAAACCTTCCTGTGCTCAAAGGCTCTGGCAGCCGTTTTCTCGGAAAAGAGATAATTTTCTGCACGCTTCCATTTTTAAACTTAGATTTTGAGTATTACCCCCTGCAAGCTAAATCCGGCATCCTTTGCATAAATCACAAAGTGTGAAGCAGTGGCTTTAATGATATGCCTCCTGATTTTGTTCTTCTGGAAGCTCTGAATTTGAGAAACTTTCACTGATCAGAATGTTATTTGGGGATGGATGGGTGAATCAGATGAGGAAGATGGAGATTAATTATTTCTGCGAGTAAGCTCAAGCTAGGACCGTTTGCTGGAGAATTTGTTCCCCATCAGTGCTTCCAAATTCCCTTTGCCTGCCCAGCTTGGAGACGCCCCAGGGGCTGGAGGAATTCCCTCTCTGCTCTGTGACTCCCCACCTATTTAGACAGCTTTTTATCAGGCAGGCGATCTGCCAGAATCCCCCACAGGGACTTATCTACAGGATGTTTACAGAAGGAGGTTCAGGTTGGCTGGGAGAGGAAGAGGAGGAGGTGGGGATCTGGTTTCTACAAAGCAACTTGGAGGAGGGCAGTCAGGTTACCTGGCCTTTATCTCTTCACCACCAGATCCTTTCCCAGCTCAGCAAAACTGCCAGAACGCCAAAGTCTTAGCCCTGGAAACAAATTCACATCCATGCCACAAACATAGCCCCACACCATCCCAGAGTTTTGGGTAGCCAGAGAAGAGATAGAAAGCCACTATGATGCTTTATTTTGTAGTCTGATGGAGTTCAGAATTCCAGAAGCAAACTTGAGAGCTACACAGAATGCTTTTTTGGGGGGGCAGGATGACCCCAAGGTCCGGTTGCCCAGCCAAGTGGATGAGGGCCAGTGGCAGTGGAGAACAGTTTTTGAAAACTGAAGGGAGTTTAACTGGGTCTCGAAATCTGTAGCCTTTTTGGAGGATCACCAAGGGAACCAAGGGAACCGGCTCACCACCCACTCACCATCCCAAAACAATGCAGGGAAACATTTTGACAGGGTGTCTTTCGAGTTGGGGGAATTCCAGCTCAAGAACAGAGTCAGCCGAGGCTCTCTCCATCCTCCCCAGCCCTTAGAAGGACAAAACCATTCAGATTGCAGGTGGGGCGGGTTTTGGAAAGCAGGTTGGCTTGCTCAAGGCTCAGTTCATGTCTATCTGTGGCTGGAAGGTTGGATCCTGTGCCCTCTCCCATGCTCAGCCTCTTTCAGAAATAGGACACCCAGCAGGGAGCTTGAGGCTGCCCTCCAAGGAAGAGGAGTGGGCTTTGGAACGTCCAGCACAGGCCTGGGCTGGCAGCCAGAAACTCCTTCTGAGCCACGCAGCTCCTGCTTCATTCTTCACGGCAGAGCGCCTGGGGGACTCATCACATTCCAGAGAGGCAAGCAGGGGAACAAGCCCTTCCTGCAGGGGGGCATCGTGGTGGCTCCGTTTGGGAGCGAAGCCTCAAATATGCGATGGAAGCAGCCCAGTCCTGGGGTACTCAGAACAGGCACAGGAAATGCACCAAGAAAAGGCTCTGGCTGGCCCTCCAGGAAGTGTGCCAGGGTTTGTGTGTCTTTGCCTATGGAACTCCCTCCCACAAGAGGCAGGGATGGCCACCAACCTAGATGTTGGATAGGGAAAACTCATGGAGGAGAGGGCTATCGATGGCTACTAGCCAGGCTGGCTCTGCTCTGCCTGCACAGCTTCCCTTGGGGGCTCCTGGCCAGCCACTGTGAGAAGAGGGTGCTGGACTGGATGGGCCCCTTTGGCCTGGTCCAGCAGACTCTCCTTATGTTCTTTACTCATATTCTTATGAGGCAGGACAGAGAGAAAAATCGGACCGAGTTCCTGCTGCTTGTATACCAGGATGGCAACCATCTGAGATGCGTGCAGGACTCTGAATGGGCACCTTTTCAGCAGCAGCGCCACCCGGTGGGAGAAGGCCTGTAACTGCACAAAGGACCTGCTGTTGGAGCTTTTCTCCACCTGCTGGTGCATCTGAATGCAAACAGGGTCAGGGTCCCCTGGAATGGTTTGCTCCGCCCGTCTAGCAGGAAACCCAGAAAATCACCCTCCAATTCATGCCTTTTGTCTGACTTAATGGGTCAATTGAGAGGGATCATGGCAGATCTCTTGTGTGTTGTGCCATGCAGGGTTTCATCCCCACCCCCATTGGCTGAACCCTGCCTTGTCCCTCACCCCACCCCCACCTGGAATGCAGCATTAAAAGATTGTTGGGGGGGGGTCCTCTCCCTCTTTATCAGCCCAGATAAATGCTGTCCTCATCAATGGGTTGGGAGCCAACTACTGTACTTTAGGCTTTGTGATAACCTATGGTCAGCCGTTGTTGTTGTTGTTGTTGTTGTTGTTGTTGTTGTTGTTGTTGTTGTTGTTGTTGTTTTTTAAAAAAGCAACCTCTCCTTCCTGCCTCTCCCTTTCACATCACTTGCTTGAAGCTGTCAGAAGTGATGCGCTGAACACAAAGTCTGCCCAACCCACTTGCAAAAGTGCCCAGCCATGTCATATTTTTGGTAAGGTTAAGTCCAGCTGGTGATGATTGAGGAGCTTCAGGGGTCCTCCTTCTCTACTCATGGAATCCCCTTAGCTCTGCAGCAGGTCCCGCTGAGCACTAGGGAATAAATTGACTTGGTGGCAGCTAAAGGTAAAGGTAAAGGGACCCCTGACCATTAGGTCCAGTCGCAGAAGACTCTGGGGTTGCGGCGCTCATCTCGCTTTACTGGCTGAGGGAGCCGACATACAGCTTCCGGGTCATGTGGCCAGCATGACTAAGCTGCTTCTGGCGAACCAGAGCAGCACACGGAAACGCCGTTTACCTTCCCGCCGGAGCGGTACCTATTTATCTACTTGCACTTTGATGTGCTTTCGAACTGCTAGGTTGGCAGAAGCTGGGACCGAGCAACGGGAGTTCACCCCATTGCGGGGATTCGAACCGCTGACCTTCTGATTGGCAAGCCCTAGGCTCTGTGGTTTAACCCATAGTGCCACTCGTGGTGGCAGCTTGTTGTTGTTGTTGTTTAGTCGTTTAGTCATGTCCGACTCTTCGTGACCCCTTGGACCATAGCACGCCAGGCACTCCTGTTTTGCACTGCCTCCCGCAGTTTGGTCAAACTCATGTTGGTAGCTTCGAGAACACTGTCCAACCATCTCATCCTCTGTCGTCCCCTTCTCCTAGTGCCCTCAATCTTTCCCAACATCAGGGTCTTTTCCAAGGATTCTTCTCTTCTCATGAGGTGGCCAAAGTATTGGAGCCTCAGCTTCACGATCTGTCCTTCCAGGGAGCACTCAGGGCTGATTTCCTTAAGAATGGATAGGTTTGATCTTCTTGCAGTCCATGGGACTCTCAAGAGTCTCCTCCAGCACCATAATTCAAAAGCATCAATTCTTCGGTGATCAGCCTTCTTTATGGTCCAGCTCTCACTTCCATACATCACTACTGGGAAAACCATAGCTTTAACTATACGGACCTTTGTCGGCAAGGTGATGTCTCTGCTTTTTAAGATGCTGTCTAGGTTTGTCATTGCTTTTCTCCCAAGAAGCAGCCGTCTTTTAATTTCATGACTGCTGTCACCATCTGCAGTGATCAAGGAGCCCAAGAAAGTAAAATCTCTCACTGCCTCCATTTCTTCCCCTTCTATTTGCCAGGAGGTGATGGGACCAGTGGCCATGATCTTGGTTTTTTTGATGTTGAGCTTCAGACCATATTTTGCGCTCTCCTCTTTCACCCTCATTAAAAGGTTCTTTAATTCCTCCTCGCTTTCTGCCATCAAGGTTGTGTCATCTGCATATCTGAGGTTGTTGATATTTCTTCCGGCAATCTTAATTCCGGCTTGGGATTCATCTAGTCTGGCCTTTCGCATGATGAATTCTGCATATAAGTTAAATAAGCAGGGAGACAATATGCAACCTTGTCGTACTCCTTTCCCAATTTTGAACCAATCAGTTGTTCCATATCCAGTTCTAACTGTAGCTTCTTGAGGTGGCAGCTACTCCTGTGTAAATAACTTTTGGTCTGACCTCTCAGGTGGTCCTTCAGTCACATGCAGCAGGCGATCTTTCCAAAACAGCACACAAATAATCTGTTGAGCAATCAATCTGGACACTTTTCCAGTAATGGAAAAGTTGCTGGTGGATTAACTCAGCGATGGGGGGGGGGGGCCTGTGAACTACAACTCCCATCATCCCTGACCATTGTCCATGGTGGCTGGAGCAGAGGGGAGCTGGGGTCCCAAAAATATTTGCAAGGCCACACACAGGCTTCTCATCTTAACTAGCACTACCCTAGGCTGCATCAACAAAAGTTGAGTGTCCAGATCAAGGGATGTAATAGTCCCACTCTATTCTGCCTTGGCCAGACTGTGTTCAGATCTGGGAGCCACAATTTAAGAAGGATGTTGACATGCTGGAAGGTGGGCAGGAGAGGGTAACCAGGATGATCAAGGGTCTGGTAAACCAAGCCTGATGAGGAACAGTTGAGGGAATTGGGTTTGTGCAGCCCCGGAAAGAGGAGCCTGAGATGTGATAGGACAGCCATCTTCAAATATCTGAAGGGCTGTCATATGGAAGTCGGAGCAAGCTTGTTTCCTCCCGCTCTGAAGGGTAGGACTCGAACCCATGGCTTCAAGTCCAGCTAAACATCTGGAAGTTCAACAGTGGAAGGGACTCCCTTGGAAGGTGGTAGACTCTCCTTCCTTGGAGGTTATTAAGCAGGGGTTATTTAGCTGCGATTCCTGGGGGTGGCTGCGTGGTCTCTTCCAACCCTACATTTCTATGGTTCAAAGATCTCTGGATTAATGCTAACCTATGGATTAATTGAGTAGCATGTGCAATCGATTCGGAGGTGCCTTCTGCAGCCGTGCAAGTAATCCTGAGGCTGGGTGGGGCCCCCCTGGGTCGAGGGCAGGCTAGCTGCAATGGAGGCCTCAGCACCCTATACCGGCTCTGGGATACTTCTCAGAGTCAAGGAGCATCAAAGGTGTTTTAAGGCTTCTGTTTATTCTAAAGGGTCCTAAACGATTGCCTAATTTTCAAGTCTTGGATTTCCCATCAGCTAACAAACTCAAAGGTCCTTTGTTGGCTGATAATGCAACCAGCTGTTGCCAAAGGACTCGCCCTCATTTGCCCTTCTGTCCATCACTCGCTGGGGATCCCAAGTGGGGAGGGCTTTGCTGCTCTTGCACTTGGGTCTTGCTGCTGGTGGCCCATTGGGACCTCCAGCTGGCCACTCTGGAGAACAAGAGGCTGGACTAGATGGGCCACTGGCCAGGGAACCTCTTCTTAGGGAGCCTCCCTGTCCAGAGGCAGTCTATCGAGATCCCTAGGTTCTGAGTGTGAGGAGGTTGGACTGGATGGGCAGTTTTATGATCTCCCTCTTTTCTCCCATCTTCCATGATGGTCAATAGGGCACCTTTGAAATGGAAATTGCCCCCCCACCTCCTCTGAGCAACAGCTTCTGGTGCCTCCAGTACCCCTTGAGTGCCCCAGAGGTGACCCACAAACCAATTGGTCTTGCTGACGGGGGCCTTTCAGGACCTCTCATTCCTACTCCTGCTCAGTTGAAGTGGGGAGTTTGTGTGTGGGCCTCTGCTGCCCTACTGGGTCCCTGGTGGGCAGAGCAGCTGGGGGGGAGGGGCAGGGACTGAGCCCCTAAGAGTAGACGGCCAGAAAAGGATGGGGTGGGCTGTGGGGGGTGGTCCTCTCTTCCCAATCTCTGCTCATAAATTGGAAGCAATAAATATCTCCTTATCTGGGAGTCCTCCCTCCCTCCCTGCTGGCTGCCAGACTGCTCTTATCTCGGGGAGCTTTCCCAGTTGGCAGGTCATATTTTAAGCTGATAAAGAGAGGCAGGCAGAGATTAAATGGGCCCTTTTGGCGGTGCTGCTGAGAGATTCTCAGGCCATATTTCTCAACTCGCCACCTTCCCCCTCTTCCTCCTTCTCCTCCTGCTGTTGCTGCTGCTGCCTCTTCTGGAGACCCAGGGAGAGGCTGGCTGCTTCCTCCTCACCTGATTCCTCCTTCACACAGCACAAAGTTAAACTATGGAACTCCTTCTTGACTGCTGGACCCCCCCCTCTTGCTCTCAGTCTCATCCACTCCATCTGCCAGAGCCTGTCTTCACACGCAGGGTTTGAGACCCATCAGCTCCCCTCACCTGGTTTAGCCAGCCTGTCAAAGGCATTCCCAGGATTGTGGCCCCTGTCTCCTGGGGACAGACAGCTTCTAGGAGCCGCAGGGGAGAGCTGAATGCCAGACCAAAGGTGGGCCAAGTACCCCGGAAACAGCACAATGTGTCCCCCATCAGAGGTACCAACCCCTCTCCCCCCACCCCATAATCATCATGTGCTGCCTCCCCTTGGTGGAGTTTCCCCACAGCCTCTCTGACTGTTGTATCTATTGCCTCCAGGATCGGATGCCTTTGCTGTTGCTTGGGGAGAGAAGGGGGGGCGCCTTGAAATCCCCTCCAAAGAGTGCAGCCTGTGAGAGAGGAAAGGGTGGGGGGCCCCCACATCACTTATTCATGGCAGATGAAACACGGCCCCCAGCAGCCCTTTTGAACGTGCCCGGCCTCCGCATTGTCCGTGCTCCTTTCTCTTTGCGGCTGGGCCAGGCCAGCGCTGGGCCCTCATTGTGGCCAAACAGCAGGTCGCCCTGGCAGGCAAAACCCCTCTCCTCGCCCAGCCCCACACTCCCTTTGTGCAGACCAATGGAGAGGCGCTTTGCTCGCCGCTCGGAAAGGTCACCCCCCCCTGCCGGGGCGCCGTACCTGCGCCTTTGTGGCGGAGGCCTTGCCAAAGCGACATTTATTTCCAGATTACCACCACCTGCTTTTTCTGCAGTGAGAGCCCTTTAACCGTTGAGGCTCCAGGACGCAAAGGCAGGGAAAGGCCTTCGTGAGCCAGGAGAACGGGAGCTCTGCTCCAGCAGCTGACCTCGCCACCACCACCAGACCCAGCTCCACTGCTTCCGCAGGGAACTTCCGAGGAGAGCCCTTCACAAAATCATGGGATTGCAGACTCCCGAGGGTCCCCAAAGGTCATCTAGTCCAACCCCCTGCAATGCAGGAATCTCAGCTGAAGCATCCCATTAAAAGCAGAGGCAGCCTTTGGAAACCTGCAAATGGCGGCTTCAGATCAGCTTCCCCAGAAGGACCTCAGGAATCCCCAGTGCCTAATATACTGAGTCAGTATTGTCTGCACAGGCTGGCAGCAGTTCAGTCAGGGAGCCCCACCTGCAGACATCTGCAGGGATTGAACCTGGAGAGGTGTTCTTCCCCTGTAAAGAGCAAAACAATGTCCAATATACTCCCCAAATGGATGGCTACTAGCCATGGTGCGTTTCCTGCATTGCAGGGATTTGGACTAGATGACTCTTGGGGGTCCCTTTCAGCTCTCTGATTCTATGGCTATGCTCTGTCTCCAATGGTTTCCCATTGGGGCATCCCAGAGGGGGCCCATCTTAGCCCAGCATCCTGTTCTCTCCATGGCCAATTGGATGCCTCTACCAAGATCATGGCCACTGGTCCCATCACCTCCTGGCAAAGAGAAGGGGAAGAAATGGAGGCAGTGAGAGATTTTACTTTCTTGGGCTCCTTGATCACCGCGGATGGTGACAGCAGTCACGAAATTAAAAGACGCCTGCTTCTTGGGACAGGTAGGTAGCCGTGTTGGTCTGGGTCGAAGTAAAATAAAAAAATTCCTTCAGTAGCACCTTAAAGAACACGGCTACCTACCTGTAACCAGAACTATGGAAGGCACCACATTGAGCGGCATGAAATGGTCTTAGTTGGTCTTTAAGGTGCTACTGAATGAATTTTTTTATTTTGCTTCTTGGGAGAAAAGCAATGACAAACCTAGACAGCATCTTAAAAAGCAGAGACATCACCTTGCCAACAAAGGTCCGTATAGTTAAAGCTATGGTTTTCCCAGTAGTGATGTATGGAAGTGAGAGCTGGACCATAAAGAAGGCTGATCGCCGAAGAATTGATGCTTTTGAATGATGGTGCTGGAGGAGACTCTTGAGAGTCCCATGGACTGCAAGAAGATCAAACCTATCCATTCTGAAGGAAATCAGCCCTGAGTGCTCACTGGAAGGACAGATCGTGAAGCTGAGGCTCCAATACTTTGGCCACCTCATGAGAAGAGAAGACTCCCTGGAAAAGACCCTGATGTTGGGAAAGATGGAGGGCACTAGGAGAAGGGGACGACAGAGGACGAGATGGTTGGACAGTGTTCTCGAAGCTACGAACATGGGTCTGACCAAACTGCGGGAGGCAGTGGAAGACAGGAGTGCCTGGCGTGCTCTGGTCCATGGGGTCACGAAGAGCCGGACACGACTAAACGACTAAACAACAACAACAACATTGGGAAATCCAAGATCCAAGCACAAGAGCAACTTTTCCATCCAGCGGTTTCCCCCCAGGAACTGGTATTCAGAAGCATCACTGCCTCCGACTGAGGAGGGCAGAGCACAGCCATGATCCTGGCCAGTGGCTGTCGATGGTCTTCTCTTGTCCTTTCCCAAAGACATCTGCTTTGGTGGCCTCCAGTGGGAGAGAGTTCCACAGCTTAACTCTGCATGGCGAGTCCCATCGTTCAGCCAGGCGCTGTGAGTTCTGCACTTCCACCATCCCTTGTGCGAAGAAATCCTTTTTTTTACTTTCTTTTCCTCTCCCTCCTCCTTGACCCAAATAGCCCTGCTGCCTCCATGGGGCATAACAATAGGCGAGGCCCCCATGGATGAGTGCAAGGTGTCTGCAAAGATGGAGGCCAGAGAGGTTGGGGCAGCTCTGGCGGGAAGCCTCCCGGGGCTCTCTCCCAGTGTGAGAAGGCACAGAGGCTGCCGGCACTTTTCATCCTTCCACGCAGGAGAGCAGCCACTTCCCGCTGCTAGGAATTTGTCCGCCCCTTTCTCTCCTCCACGTGGGTGAGCAGTGGGGCCTGGCAGCCCAGAGGATGATGGGATAACTTGATTAAGGCCGAGAGCCAATGACCGGGCGCCATGGAGCCCACCTCAAAGGGAACGCTGCTTCTGGCCCTTAACCTCTCCTCGGGAGTTTGCAAATCGTCCATTAAGGCAGGAGCCCCCCTGGATGCAGACAAATCGGCCGCCAGTTCGCTCACATGCACATCCATCACACCCAGGAGGGCTTTGTGGCCTCACTCTTAACACATGGATGTTCCCCCGGGGCTGGGAAATGTCTGCTCTGCAGGGAGGTCGGGCCAGAGTCACTCGCATGGAGGTCTGCTGCTCTGCAGTGCAGTTAAAGCCTTTCTCGGTTGTTTTTCATTGCTGTGTATGCATCACGACTCCTTTGTGCCATTTATACAAATGCTAAAAGGATTTAGGAGAAAGATTTCTGCTCCTACGGAAGGAATGTCAGGTTAGCTTGGCCATGCCCCCGCCCCCGATTAGAATTATTATTCTCCAACTTCTTTAAGGTTCCGTTTTCATTACTGACCGTTCAAAAATAGCCTTGTTCTCACCTAGATCTAGAAAAGGTGGCTGAGCTGGAGCAAAGGGCAGGCGCAGGGGGCCACCCCAAGGAGGACCCTCTCTCCCCTTTCCAAGATGAAAAGGCTATGGGGGGGAGAGATGAGGTAACAGCAGGACTTGGGAGGGGGCAGAACAGGGCAGAGGGGCAAGGAAGGAGGTTCCAGGGTCCGCGTAACTGTGGGCTGGTGCATTTATTGCTTTAACAAATTGCTACTTCATTGCATTTTGTATTCCACACTGGATTTGACAAAGAGACAGTACATAAATATTTCAAAACAATAAACATTTTTAGGGGGGGAATTGGTCACAGCTTTGGTTTGGAAAGAGGAGAGCAACCCTGTGGGATCAGGCCCACCTAGTCCAGGATCCTGCTCTCCCAGAGGACAACCGGATGCCTCTGGGGAATCCCACAAGCAGGACCCACAGTCTCCCTGGAATGGCTCTGCTCTGCCCTTCCCAGTTGGAGCCCGCGATGCTTCTGAACACCAGAGACTGGAAACCACAGGGGGGGGGAGGGGGCTTGGATCCTGCCTGCAGGTTTCCACAGGGATCTGGTTGGTCACTGTGAGAAGAGGATGCTGGACTAGATGGGCCATGGGCCTGATCCAGCAGGCATCCTCTTACGTTCTGAATCTCTCTGAGCACCACCAGCCTTGGGAACAGCCTCACACGAGGAAGCGGTGGCTTAGGAGAACTTGCCCAGAACAGCCTGAGGCTCAGAGCTCATCCAGACTTCCTTTTTTTAAAAAAAATACCTTTATTTCAAATAAAAATTTAAAAATTATTTACATCAGATCTTTACAAATGTAAACAAATAAACTATATAACAAAATACATCAAACCAAATTCTCCAAACTGAAATTGTACATACCAAAATCATGTCTCGAGATGTATTCCATTTCCACAAATAAACAAGGCTTCCAACCCTTCTCCATCATATCTAGTTTCTTTTTTGTTGTTGTTGTTATTTCCCACAGGTTAGTTTATGTCGGCTTTACACTAGAATTTTTCCTCTCTATTTTTGATTTCATTTTTTATATTTCACAGATATCGTTCCAGTTCTGCCAGTAAAATATTGTTGTTGTTATATATTTTTAGATACTCTCTGAGAATTTTCCATTCCTTTGATACTTTTTGATATTCTATGTCCCGTACCCAGCCCGTTAGTTTTGCTAACTGTAGGTATTCAATCAGCAGGGCTTCCCACTCTGTTATGGTAGGGGGCAGTTTGTCTTTCCATTTCCTTGCAATCAGGATTCTAGCGGCTGTCAGGCTATACATCATTAGCGTGCTGTCTTCCCTTTTAAAGTTATCAGGTAAAATGCCTAGGAGGAATATTACAGGTTGTTTTTTAAAAGTTGTCTTGAATAGTTTTTTGATTTCATTATAGATTTTATCCCAATAATCTTTAATTAGATCGCATGTCCACCACATGTGGAAATACGATCCAGATTCTTTCCCGCACCTCCAACATTCAGGACTCCTCCCTTTATACATCTTTGCTAGCTTCTGTGGGGAGAGGTGCCACCTATATAGCATTTTCATGCTATGTTCTCTCAATGAATAGCACGCTGTGAATTTCAGGTCTTTGGTCCACAGCCGTTCCCATTGCTCCGTTGTTATATTATGTCCACAGTCCTGCGCCCATTTGATCATGACCGTTTTGGTCAATTCCTCTTTAGTCTCCCACTCTAATAGAAGGTCATATATCCCTGAGATATTTTTCTTTCTCTTTATTAATAATTCTTTTTCAAATCTCAATGTTTCTTTAGCCAATCCATTTCTAATATCTACAGCTAATTTTTGGCGCAGCTGAAAGTACTGGAGCCAGTCCGTCATCCTTCCTTTGATGTCCTCATAATTTTTTAGAGTTATTTCTCCATTCTCTATTTCCGTAACCTCTCTATATGAGGGCCAGCTCCAATCCATGTTCCTTCGTTTAACAGCAATGGCCTCTGTTGGGCAAGCCCATAATGGAATTTTAGGTTCTAAAATTCCTCTAAACTTAATCCAAATGTTATACAGGGATTTCCTTATGGTGTGGTCTAGAAATCCTCTGTGTGATTTTATTTTCCCGTATAACAAATATGCGTGCCATCCAAATCTTGTATTGTGGCCCTCTAAATCCAGTAACTCTCTTTCTTTCAAAACTATCCATTCTTTTATCCATACCAGCCCAGCAGCCGCATGATAGAGTTCCAGATCGGGAAGTGCAAAGCCTCCCCTTTCTCTCTTGTCTATCAACAATTGATGTTTTATCCTTGGTTTTTTCCCGTTCCAGACAAACCTCGCTAGATCTTTCCTCCACTCCTTAAAACAGTTTTTCCCACCTAGTATGGGCATTGTCTGGAACAGGAACATCAATTTCGGTAAGATGTTCATTTTTACCGCGGAGATTCGGCCCCATAGAGATAAGTGGAATTTATTCCACATTTCCATATTTTTCTTTATTTCTTTCCAGATTTTACCATAATTATCTTCCATCAAATTTAAATTATTGTTTGAAATCCAAATTCCTAAATACTTTACCTTCTTTTTTATTTCCAATTTGGTTATGTTCTCTAATTTCTCTTTTTCCTCTTTATTTAGGTTTTTTGTCAACATTTTTGTTTTTTGATAATTTATTCTTAAACCCATCGAATCTCCAAATTGTCTGATTGCATCTAGGGCTGCTGGTATTCCTACCTCGGGGTCCTGTGTTGTAACAATTAGGTCATCCAGACTTCCTTTTGAGCGGTGTTTCGTGGCACAGATCCAGCCTTTAACGGCACTCCGTTTCTGAGAACCTCCCCCCCCCCTTTGCCACTTTCTCACGAAATTTCCCCATGAAAACCTGCTCTTTACCAGTGAATCAGAGCAAAGAGCATTCGGACACGGGACTTCAAAGCTCAGACCTGTGTCTAGAAAGTGCGGGGCAAAAGGTAAGTGTGGATGAGTCCTCTGTGTTACGCCTGGTCCAAAACCCGCTTGCCATGGCTGCTTCCACCCAGTGCAACTGTTCTCTGGGTGCGAGAGGCTGAGGCAGGTCCTGTGAGCTCAGGGGAGCAGGGGGGTAATAAAAGCAGCACCCAGCTGTGACTCTCAGCTGGGCCACACGGCCCGGCTGCCCTGGTCAGAAGCCTCTGCTCTGAGAACTCCCCCCCCCTTGCCAAAATCAGGTTCCAGTCACAAAACACCAGTCTGGGGCTGGAATGATTTACGGAGTTCAGCCAGGAGTGGAGTCAATTAAGGTCACATTTCTGTGTTGCTAAACAACAGGCCGCATTCTGAGTTCAGAGCGGGCGGCTGAAAAGACGCCAAAGCACCGCCCCCCCCCCTTTGGAACGGGCCTTTTGAGGCGGCTCAAAGAGGACAAAACAAAAGGCGGGTTCTGCGGTGTCCCTCTTCTCCCACCATTGTCCCCTCCCTGGAAAGCAAAGGGGCTTCTAATGTGGCTGGGGAGGGTTTTTAATTGTCGCCTGCACACAATGTGGCCTCACTGAGGTTGCTGTCATTCCAAGGGTCTCCAAAACACTGCGGGAGAAGAATACCCCTTGAGAAGCACCCAGCGCGGGGGCAGGACCCCACTGCCCTCAGGGTGTCCTTCTCACCTCGAGGGACAAAATCCCCATCCACCCGTGGAAGAAGTCCCCTGCAATGCTAGCTTCGCAGGCCCAGCCCTGCGGCAGACAAAGGCATCTACCTCAGGTGGCAAATTTTGAGGGATGGGCAGTGCTCTGCAGCCCCAGGAGAGCTTGCTGCCCTGGCATGGCTGGCGTACCACCAATGAGGCGACCTGAGGCAACCCGCCTTGGGCGGCATGCTCCTCCCACCCCACCAGGGCATGGGCCCATATCTGTGGGTGGGAAGAAACATCCATGATCTTGCCTCGGGTGCCAAAAGATCTGAGGTTGGCCGTGCAGCTCCCCGTGAACCTGAGAACACAAGAAGGGCCTGCTGGATCAGGCCATTGAACCTGCTAGCCCAGCATCCTGTTCTCACAGTGGCCAAGCAGATGCCCCAGTTGGTCAGGCCCCTCCTGGAATACTGTGTCCAGTTCCGGGCGCCACAATTTAAGAAGGATATTGACAAGCTGGAAGGTGTGCAGGGGAGGGCGACCGAGATGATCAAGGGTCTGGAAACCAAGTTGAAAGAGCTGGTTATGTTTAGCCTGGAACAGAGGAGGCTGAGAGGAGATAGGATAGCCATCTTCAAATACCTCAAGGGCTGCCACACGGAAGATGGAGCAAGTTTGTTTTTTCGGGCAGGACCCGAACCAATGGCTTCAAGTTACAAGAAAGGTGATTCCAACTGAACATCAGGAATTACTTTCTGACTGACGGTAAGAGCTGTTTGACAGTGGAACGGTCTCCCTTAGAAAGTGGTGGACTCTCCTTCCTTGGAGGTTTTTAAGCAGAAGTTGGGTGGTTTGTAATAGACCCCCAGCCAGATGGGGAATGTAGAGCCCATTTCAATGTTCTTTACCAAAGGGTCCCCCTTTGCCTCTATCAGAGGGCTCAGAGTAGCCCCCCTCAAAATTGTGGGTCCCTCCCAAGTGGCCCACCTTCCTGCCCTCTGTTCCGGCTTGTGGCCATCTGTCGGAGATTCTCCAGCTGCGATTCCTGCATTGCTGGGCTGGACGACCCTTGGCTTCCCCCCCCAGCTCTGCAGTTCCATGATTCTACGGTATGAGTCTTCTTTTGGAGGGAGGGTGCCATCCTGTTGCGAAGCTCGGAGACCTTAGCAGCAGTGATCCAGGAGCAGAGGAGGCGAAGGCTTAGATTCATAGAACTGTTTTATCAGAGGGGACCCCAAGGGCCATCTAGTCCAACCCCCGCATTGCAGGAATCCCAAGTAAAGCACCCCTGACAGATGGCCGTCCAGCCTCTGCTTAAAACCTCCCAGGGAGGAGAGGGGTTAGCAGCAGCAAGTTCTCAGCTGTTCCTCCTGGGGCTCAGATGGAAATCTAATTGGGCGGGATGTGAAAGGCAGGCAGGCAGTTCCCTCCCTCTGAGGAGGTGAGAGGAGGCAGGCGGAGCTCGGCATCTGGAAGCTATTACATGCAAGGCAAAGGCAAGCTCTCTCCCAGGACTTCGCTTTGATGCTTCCGCGGCTGTTGCGTCTTGTGCTCAGCACATGGCAGCCCAAAGCTGTTCTGGGCCTGGCAGGAGAAGCAAGACATTCCCTCCCCACCTCCTTCTGCAGCGGCCGCCCTGCAGGCTCACCCATGTGGCCACTGGGGGTGTCTCAGGGAGCCTGTGAAGACCACATCAACGTTTTCTAAAAGATGTGGCTTTGCAGATCTGAGCCAAAGTCTGTCCACATGCAATACCTCCTGACTCGTTAAACTGTGGAACTCTCTCCCGCAGGAGGCAGTCTGGATGGCTTTAAAAGAAGACCAGACAAATTCACGGAAGAGAAGAGGCCTATAGATGGCTCCTAGTCAGAATGGCTCTGCTCTAGGCAGCAATGCTTCTGAGTGCCAGTTAGAATCATAGAATCATAGAGTTAGGGAAGAGACCACAAGGGGCCATCCAGTCCAACCCCCTGCCGAGCAGGAAACACCATCAAAACGTTCTTGACATATGCCTGTCAAGACTCTGCTTGAAGACCTCCAAAGAAGGAGACTCCACCACACTCCTTGGCAACAAATTCCACTGTCGAACAGCTCTTACTGTCAGGAAGTTCTTCCTAATGTTTAGGTGGAATCTTCTTTCTTGTAGTTTGAATCCATTGCTCCGTGTCCGCTTCTCTGGAGCAGCAGAAAACAACCTTTCACCCTCCTCTATATGACATCCTTTTATATATTTGAACATGGCTATCATATCACCCCTTAACCTTCTCTTCTCCAGGCTAAACATACCCAGCTCCCTAAGCCGTTCCTCATAAGGCATTGTTTCCAGGCCTTTGACCATTTTGGTTGCCCTCTTCTGGACACGTTCCAGCTTGTCAGTATCTTTCTTGAACTGTGGTGCCCAGAACTGGACACAGTACTCCAGGTGAGGTCTGACCAGAGCAGAATACAGTGGTACTATTACTTCCCTTGATCTAGATGCTATACTCCTATTGATGCAGCCCAGAATTGCATTGGCTTTTTAAGCTGCTGCATCACACTGCTGACTCATGTCAAGTTTGTGGTCTACCAAGACTCCTAGATCCTTTTCACATGTATTGCTCTCAAGCCAGGTGTCACCCATACTGTATTTGTGCCTTTCATATTTTTTTTGCCCAAGTGTAGTACTTTACATTTCTCCTTGTTAAAATTCATCTTGTTTGCTTTGGCCCAGTTGTCTAATCTGTTAAGGTCATTTTGAAGTGTGATCCTGTCCTCTGGGGTATTAGCCACCCCTCCCAATTTGGTGTCATCTGCAAACTTGATCAGGATGCCCTCAAGTTGCTGGAAAACACAGGAGAGGAGAGAGTTGCTCTTGTGTTCGAATCCTGATTGCTGGTTTCCCTTTTGGGCATCTGGTTGGCCACCGTGAGAACAGGTTGCTGGACTAGATGGACCATTGGCCTGATCCAGCGGATTCCTCTTAGGATGTTATGATTTCCCCACCCCACCCCAGGACATGTGGAGTAGCCTTGACCCCAACACAGGTCAAAGCATTCATAGGACCACGTAGAATCATAGAGTTGGAAGAGACCACAAGGGCCACCCAGTCCAACCCCCTGCCAAGCAGGAAACACCATCACTATCACTTCAGGGCATGAAAATCCACTGGATAAACAGCCTACTACAGGAAAAGAACAAGATTTGCAGCTGTGGAACTGTTCCCCCGCCCCCCCAGCAGAGAGGCAGTGCAGCCCCTCCCCTGGGACCTCGACAACTCCTTGAGAGGAGCATTGGATCTCGCCCACTGTTCCCCATGACTCTTGGATGCTCCTTGAAAATGCCCAGAATCTCGCAGAGGCTGCGAGTTACACCTTTGCATTGCAAGAGGCCAAATCAGCAAACAACTGGGTCATGGCACCCACAGCAAGGACAACCGACAGCCGGCATTGTGCTGTACAAAGCAGTAGTGGGTGGGTGTTTGTGTACACCTTTTGGGTTATCTGTTTCCAGAGGTCTGGGCAAAGCCAGGAAATGGAGTTCAAAAAAACACACATCATGATAAGAGGTGCAGACAGACTACATTTTTTGTCACCAATATAACATGACTGATTGCCAGAAAGGGCACCTACACGGAATAGGAATTTGGTCACTGGCAGCAGCAGCAGACCACCCCCCTGGACCTTCACCCCAGAGCAGGAGAGATCTGAGCAGAAGGGAGAGCCTGGCCTGACTCATTCCCATCCTCCTCGCCTCACCCTGCCTTGTTCTCATTCCCCTGCTGCTCCTCTGCAGCCTGAAAGGATTAGAGACCTTTTACTTGCCGCGTACTTTTCAGGTGCCCCAGACAGCTTTATAGCATTCCCAGCAATTCCTTGGAAGCAACTGTATCGGTGTGCAAAGAATTTTTGTTTTTATCTCCTGGTGTTTGTCCCCACGCCAGAGAGAGAGAGAGAGAGAGAGAGAGAGAGAGAGAGAGAGAGAGAGAGAGAGAGAGAGAGAGAGAGAGAGAGAGAGAGAGAGAGAGAGATGTTTTTCGGTGGCCACCCAGGGAGCTGCATCCCAACACCCTCCGCGCACGGCCACAGGCAGCCCATGGGGGCCACTGCGGGTGTGTCCCACCCTGTGCTCTCCAAGGAGCACATCTGGAAGACTGTGATGCACGAAGAGGTGGCACCCGCCTACAGGAGGGTCAGGAACAGGGGGATGGCGGAGAAGCGGAGCAAATCTTTTGAATCAGGCTTCACCAAAGGGAGGCAGGCAAAGGCTTGCGGTGCCAACACAGAGAAGCCCCAGGAAGCCCTGAAATGGCAGGCATGCCACATAAGACCTTGTCATGGGCAGAAGGAAGATAGTATCAAAAGGCACATGCACTGGGCAAATGGGTCCCACTTCTGGGTTTGTTGACTGCTGAACAACGGAACAACTGAGTATAACAGACATTTACTTATTTATTTACTTTGTTGTTGTTGTTGTTTAGTCGTTTAGTCGTGTCCGACTCTTCGTGATCCCATGGACCAAAGCACGCCAGGCACTCCTGTCTTCCACCGCCTCCCGCAGTTTGGTCAAACTCATGTTCGTAGCTTCAAGAACACTGTCCAACCATCTCGTCCTCTGTCGTCCCCTTCTCCTAGTGCCCTTAATCTTTCCCAACATCAGGGTCTTTTCCAGGGAGTCTTCTCTTCTCATTTACTTACTGCATTCATATGCTGCCTTAGTTCTCCCTTCCCCATTGATTCCCCATTCTCCCCACACAACCCTGTGAGGCAGTTTAGGCTGAGAGGCTGTGACTGGTCCCAGGACAGCGAGTGAGCTTTGGGGCCGAGTGGAGATTCGAACCCTGCTCTCCCAGGTCCTAGCCCAGCACTCGAACCTCGTCTACACCATCCAGACTCCAGCATCTAAAGTTGTCTGGCTCCTCCCCCTCGGAGAAGCAGTCCCCAAATGGCCACAAAGCCCATCGGAGGGAGCCCATTCTGGCGGGAGGTGTCTCTGTTTCTCCCGCCCACTGGGCTGCTTTCGGTCCCTTTGCTCACTCATTTCCTTTTTCATTCCTCTCCTGTGAGAAGGGGGATATATAAAATATGTTATTGCAGGTGCTGGGGACAGCGGGTGTGTGTGTGTGTGCTAATTAAGCCCCGAGGAACTCTGTTCGTTTTCTGCAAAAAAAATTCTTTTAATGCCAGGAGGGTCCACGTTGTGCCACACTTTCCGAATGCAATTGGGGAAGGGCGTTTTTAAAAGCACACAAGCACAGCTGCAGCCCCAGGGGAGGGAGACTCTGTCCAAGCTGCCACTTGAACGCAGAAGTGACCGAACACAAGGAGAGCCTGCAGGATCAGGCCCAAGGCCCCTTTAATGCAGCACCTTCTTCTCAAAGTAGCCAAGTTGCGTGAAACCCACAAGCAGGACCTGCGTGCAAGAGCTGCTCTCCCCTTCTAGTAGAGCCATCCCGGGCAGAAGCCATCCTTAGGCCTCCACAGCATGAATGTGTCTGACCCTCCTGGGGTCCCTTCCAACTCTGCTGTTCTAGGATTCCAGGTGGCCCAAAGCTCTACCACATCAGGGTCCATTCCAAAGTCTGCCCCCCAGACACTTAAAATAGGAAGTGTGAGTTGTGCAACTTCCCAACTCCCCCCTCCCCGCCCTGCCTTGCCCTGGCCTGGCTACCACCTTCCCCTCTGAGCACACAAATCCAAAACACATGCTGTGGCCGCTCACTGCGCTGCGCCAAGGCTGGCTGGGCGCCAGCGGCTCTCACGCCTTGTCAGCTCCTCCTCGGTTTCCACAGCGGATGTTCCCAGGCTGGAGAACAGCTGGGCTGCTGTCCCAAAGGCAGCAGCCAAGACAAATGAGCAGGAGATTTGCGCTCTCTCTCTCTCTTTCACACACACACACACACACACACACACACCCTGAGACAGAACAACTGAGCAAAGCCCCATTACGCACGCATGCACACACACACACACACACACACACACCAACCATCCTGGACCCCCTTCTCCCCCACAGCCTTTCCAGAGGGTGACACCTTTCTCTCTCTCCTCCTAAGAACACCAGAAGAGGCTGCAGGATCTGGCCAAGGGCCCATCCAGTCCAGCATCCTGTTCTCACAGGGGCCGACCAGATACCTCTTCCGGAAAACCCAAAAGCAGAATTTGAGAACAAGAGCAAGCAGCCCCCTCTCCTCCTGTTCTGTTTAGCCACTGATACCAGGAACCTTCCTGTCTCTGACTGTGGAGACAGAGCAGAGCCATCAGGGCTACTGGCCATCGAGAGCCCTCTCCTCCTCCTCCAAAACTTTGCCGAATCCTCTTTTAAAGCCATCCAACTTGGTGGTGATCTTTGCCTCCTGGGGGAAGGAGTTCCATAGTTTGACTATCAAGAAGGACTTGTTTCATTGGCCCTGAATCCTTCAGAATGACCTCGTCCAATTCTGCCATTTCATGGATCTGCAGACCTTTTCTCCAGCGACCCGAGGGCTGCGTCTGCGTCAAGAGGAAGCTCTGATATGCAGAAGCCCAGGAGTGTCCCACCCAGGCTGGGAATGGAGAGGATGACTCTCCAAGCCCTTGGCAACCAGAGATGGATAGGTCCTAAGCTCTTTGCCGCTGGACTGAGCCTGCATCCAAAGCATCCCATGGTGTAGAAAAGGTGACTAGCCTGGCCCAGTGGCCCAGGGGCCCAGTGTGGGGGCCCAGGGGTGGCTGTCCTGGGTGCAAAATGGTCAGGGGCGCAAAACCTCAACACCCAGGGCTGTTTCAATACAGTTATGTGCTTCCATTGCTGGGCTCCGTAGAAAACGGCTTCTCCATGAGAACCAGGAAGTGACCTTAACAGACAACTGGACTCTTCTTTCCTTATCTCTGCTGCTA
Organism: Zootoca vivipara; assembly: GCF_965207765.1. Lineage (NCBI taxonomy): Eukaryota > Metazoa > Chordata > Lepidosauria > Squamata > Lacertidae > Zootoca > Zootoca vivipara. Next base: position 94,148,345 of record NC_142588.1, on the reverse strand, counting down.
TGGTCTTCTGGGCAATACGGATGCCATTAGGCCAGGCATCCCCAAACTTCGGCCCTCCAGATGTTTTGAGACTACAATTCCCATCATCCCTGACCAGTGGTCCTGCTAGCTAGGGATAATGGGAGTTGTAGGCCAAAAACATCTGGAGGGACAAGTTTGAGGAAGCCTGCATTAGGCAGTTGAATGCACATGTGTCTGTTTTCTTCCCCTCCACGTGGCCCTAGTTGCTGACAACCACACTATGCCACTGGCCAGAGGGCTATCAAGGGCTGCTGGCTGCTAGCCACTCTTGCTATGCTTTGCTTCCACAATCAGAGGCGCCAATACTTCTGAATCCCAGTTGCTGGAAACCACAGGGAGAGAGAGTTGCTTTGGAGCTCAGATCCTGCTTGCTGGTTGGCCCCTGTGAGAAGAGGATGCTGGACTTAGATGGGCCATGGGCCTGATCCGGCAGGCTCTGCCTATATTCTTACCAACCTGCCACATTACACAGGCTCACAGGTGGACAAGGAGGACCAGTCCTGCTTTGCACCCCGTCTTGCAGGGCAGATAGCACGGGGGGGGGGGGGAGAGAATGGGGTTCAATGAGAATCTTCAGCTCCTTGTGCATCTGGTCTCTGGGGCCCATGAGGCCAAGGAAGTGGGTGGTTGACAAAGGAGGAGGCTGTGCTCCTTGTCCATCTTCCAGGGAGAGAAGCCACTGTGCTTGGCTTGGCCCAGCCCAGCTCAACTTTCCTCTTGTTGTGGGAGGGGAGAGTTGCTCTTGGGTGCGAATCCTGCTTGCTGGTTCTCAACAGCCAGCTGTTCAGCCGCTGTGAGAACAGTGGGCTAGGTGGGCCATTGGCCTGATCTAGCACTGGCTCTCCTCGTGTTCTTATGTCTACTTTCCTTCCTTCTGAGCCGCCACCACCACACCCTTCCTCTTGCAGCCTTCGCTCGGGGTCCAATTCAACTGCATCTGGGAGAAGCCAAGCAGGAGGTTCCATCTGGTGAGCAGAGACATCAGAAGCCAACACACACACACACACACACACACACACACACACACATGGGAGGGAGGGAGGGGGAGGAGGAGCTGCAGCAGCCCATTCATAATCCTCCAAACAGAACTTGGATTTCTCTTGAACATTCCAGCTCCCAGGAGCTAGCAGGGAGGAAGCCACCAGACAGCCACATCTGGCCTCAGTTTGCTCCCGGCCGCCTTGTGGGGAGGAAGCCAAGCCCAGCAGCAGGCCAGGCTCTGAGGGCCTGTCCTCCTGCGGCTAGGAAGCACAGGTGTGAGAACCCAGGACAGCAGAATCTCCCTCGGGGTGGTTTCAAGAGATTCAGGCCGGGGTGGAAGGAGGCTCCCTTTAGCCACCACAGGAAATAGCTTGATAGACTCTGACGCCTCCTCTAGGAGTTTCCCCACTTGCAGGAAGTTTTTAATGCTTGATGTTTTGCGTACACACGCGCTAAGTCCTGTCTGTGGTGCCTACCCCCTTCCCCAATAAAGAGGCAAGAGTCAAGAGTATGGATTAAAAATTGGCCACAACTTTATTGAATTCCAGAAGTTGGAAACTTGGCCCAGGCCTTGGCAGGTAACCCTCTCAGCCCGTCTGGCTGAGGATATGCAGGTTGACGAGGCCAGTGAGAGGGGACTGTAAAGCACAAACTTACACAGCATGCCCTCCACTAACCCCATCCGGGAGTTTGACCTACGAGCCGCCGCTCCAGGGCCAGGGACTCCCGATTTTTTGCCCTTTATAGATGGGCCCCTGCAACGCCGCCGCATGGAAGGGAGCCTGTTTGCATGGCGGGTCATAGGCCAACTGGCCAAGGTGGGTGTCACCGGCCAGGTAAGCCCCGCACGGTGTCGCAAACCTCGCCCACCTGAGAGGAGGGGTGAGGGCGGATATTGCTGTGTTCTGTTGTCCCAGGGTGGATGGGGCAACTCAGTCAGACGCAGGGTACAATGGGAGGTGGTGGACTCTCAGCTTTTGGTGAGGAACATCAGAAGAGGTTGTGGGATCAGGCCAAAGGGGGTCCATCTGTCCTCACAGGGGCCAAACAAATGCTTATTGTGGGAAACAGGCAAGCAGAACCCAAATGCGAGAGCCCTTCCCCCCTCCTGTGGTTTCCAGCAACTGGTGTCCGCATGCGTTGCTGGAGGCAGACCACAGTCATCCTGGCTCGGAGCCGCTGAGAGCCTGCTTTTCCTCCTCCACAAACCTGTCTAAACCTCTTTTCAAGCCATCCAAGCTGGTGGCCCCCATTGCCTCCGATGGGAGCAAATTCCACAGTTTAGCCGAGTGAAAAAGCACTTCCTTTTACCTGTTGTGAATCTTCCAACCTTCAGCTTAATCGGAAGAAAATCAGCAGTTGAGGAAATCCTTCTTGGACGGAACAGATCTTTCTGGCTCCTTCCTTCCCAGCTGTTCTCAGGAGCTACAGCCGGGAGCATCTCCTCATTTGTCCAGGGCGGCTCTTTCCCTCCCTTCTTCTTACTGAGGTTCATTGTTGTTTTTTCGTCAGGAAAGGAGCACGGAGAATTGAGCAAATTAAATTTCATCTGCAAACAGGTGGGTGTGAAATCGTAGCAGCCCCAGGCTGTGGGGCCTCCATACCCATAGAAGAACTCATGTATGTGTGTGGGGGGGGTTGCGTGCAAATTGCCAGACATGCTCAGACTGCTTCCCCACCCCCGTCCCCCCCCCCCGTCCCACAAAACCAATATTGAGGGCCTCCCCCTCCTACTTGCCCTGTGGTTGCCTTGAGGATTTCCCTGTGAGCAAAAGAGTAGATTTGATTATGCCAGAAGAACGTAAAGCCTCAAAAGGAGCTCCTCAGGGGGCCCCAATCCCTCCAGCCAGCTCATCTCCGCTTAATTCTCAGCTTGCTGGGCCTCTGCACTCTTTGAAGCTGGATTTCAGGACTCCAGGCCTGCTCAGGAACAACAGGGCAGAGGGAACCACTGCAGCTCAGGTAATAAACAGGATGCCCTGAGATGAAGGAAGAGTGGTTGCCTAACACACACAGGGGCTGGGATGGAGGCCAATGGCAATCATTTGCTTCCACTTGATACTTCAAATATTTGTGTCTCACAACCACACTCCCTACATTCCCACCATTTGAATCATGTGGAGTTAAAAGGGACCCCAAGGGTCATTAGTCCAAGCCCTGCAATGCACGAATCTCAGCTAAGCATCCCTGACATTTGACCATCCAACCTCTGCTTAAAAACCTCCAAGGAAGGAGAGTCCACCACCAGCGGCAGAGCATATGCCCGCGCTGCCCAGGGTGGGCGAGCTCCCGAGGGGGCTGGGGTGCGGAGGGGGACCTCCCAGGCACGGGATAGCCGCTCGGGTGCCCGGAGTGGCACTCGCACCCTGAAGCCGGGGGCGGAGTGATTTGGCGTGCCGCCCGCCCGTGACTCCCAAGCCTCCCCCAAGCTGTCAAAACGAAGGGGGACCAGGGGATGCTGCCGGCAAAGTGGCACAGCTCCCCCCCCTTACCCCAATTGCTCGTGGTAGGCTTGGGAGTCGCGGGCGGGCGGCGCGCCAAATGTCACCCCCCTCAGTGAGGGCACCCAGGGCGGACCACCCCCACCGCCCCTCCTTCCTACCCTCCTGTCCACCACCTCTTGTGGGAGCCTGTTCAACAGTCAAACAGCTCTTACTGTCAGGTGGCTGGCCTCTAACCTCTCTTTAAAAACCTCCAAGGAAGGAGAGTCCACCACCTTCCAAGGGAGTCCATTCCACTATCAAACAGAAAGTTCTTCCTGATGCTTAGTCGGAATCGTCGTTCTTGTAACTTAAAGCCATGGGTTCGGGTCCTACCCTCTGGAGCAGCAGAAAACAAACTTGTTCCCTCTTCTATGGGACAGCCCTTGAGATATTGGAAGACAGCTCTCATATCTCTTATCAGTCTTCTCTTTTCCAGGCTAATACATAACCAGGTACTTCAAGCGCTCCTCATCAGGCTTGGTTTCCAGACCCTTGATCATCTCGGTCTCCCTCCATGGGCGTAGCTGGGGGGGGAGGCAGAGACACAGCAGCCCCCTAAATCAAGTAAATTAAAAACAACAACAACACTGAGCTAACTGAGGTTATGCCCCCTAACATAAAGCATGCCTCCCCCTAACCTAAATCCTGGCTACAACAAGGTGGTCTTCCTCTGCACACCTTCCAGCTTGTCAACATCCTTCTAAAATTGTGGTGCCCAGAACTGGATGCAGGACTCCAGGTGATGCCTGGGGTGGGACTATGACTTCCCTTGATCATTCGAAGGGGTCATCCACACTTCTGCTTGCCTCTTGTTTTTTCACCTGTGCTCAGGTGTTCCTTGTTGGCTTCCCGTACCGCGTCTCAGGCCAGCCACTGTGAGAGCCGGACGCTGGACTGGACCGGCCATTGGCCTGATCTGTTAGGGCTCTTATTCTGTTGGAAGTGCAAGAGGAAAAGGGAGCAGAGAGGCATCCGCAGAGGGGGCCTTTCATCCTGGAAACTTGGGCGGGTGATGTAGGAGCTCCCCCCCCCTTCCCCAGTGTGAAAAATCAGTGGCTTAAGGACCCCCCTTGGGGAGAGGCAGCCTCTGCATGGCTTTTAAAAAGAAACGGATGGGCCTGCCTCCATCGGAGTTCAAGATCAAAACAGAGAACTTTCGCCTTTTGATGGCGCATGTTGGACAAAGTCTCCATTACACTCGCATTAGGTGCCCCTGTTTTGTAACAACACCCCCGGCAGTGGGGCTAAGCGGATTAGAGATATTGGCCTGCCCTTCTCTTTGCAAATGGGCTGTCAAAAGAAACTCTTGTTCCGCAGCCTTCCCTCTGAAGCCCGTGGCGTCCTTTCCTTCGGACGAGGCAGGGTGCCCTGGGACCCTCCAGCTCTTTGGCCGCTGCTCCTCCCCCCCCCAACTTCTGCTCCCAGTTCTTTAATAAAGCAGGGTGGAGGGAGGGAGCATGATTAGCACTCGGTCCCGCAGTGCTGGGAAAGGCCAGGATCACCATCTTTTGGCTCTTCCCCTCCTGCCTTTTGGAAGGAGAATTGACTCCTTACAGCTGTGCCTGGTTTCTGCAGAAGCCCAGAGACGCACAGATGTTGGCATTTTCCCTGGGTTAAGACGTCTTCCAAAGCCCTTTCTTCACATTTGTTACTTCTTTATTACCCGGGGGGGGGGGTGTTGTCTTCCCTTCTGAAGAAACCGGCCTGGGATAATGAAGAGAGCGGCCGTTGCCAGGCGCGAGATGATCCGGGGCCTCCTTTCTCACCCTCCCCAGGACGAGGTCTCCTTTGTGGCGGAGCAGCAGGTAGCCGCGGCCGGCAAGGTCACTGCCCCATCCAGCCCTGGGGGGGGGCTCCCTTTGTGCCGCCTCCTCTCACTTGCTGCACATTTGTCCAGAGATGCGAAAGGTCAGCCGCATGCCGTGGCGCCATACCTGGGCCTTTGTCTCCGGAGCTGGCCAGATCTTACAGAAATAATTTGCTGGAAAGCAGTTGCTGGGGTGGGGGAAGGAGGGAAGGAGCCTTGCTTGCAACATCTGCATGGAGAGGGAGGGAGGGAGGGAGGGAGGGAGGGAGGGAGGGAAGCAGAGAGCCAAGAGCTCAGGAGGATCACAGAGCTGTTTCCCCACCTTCCTGAGGTTGTTGGACTCTGTGCAGGAGTTGGACCATGTTCAGGAGGAGGTGGGAGGCAGTCAGGGGCTCTTCTCCTGACATCTGGAATTAGAATCACGGAATCATAGTCAGAGGGGTCCCCCAAGGGACATCTAGTCCAGCCCCCTGCAATGCAGTTAATCTCAGCTAAAGTATCCATGGCAGATGGCCACCCAAGCTTTGCTTAGAAACCTCCAATTGGTTCCTAGTTCTTTATCTGGGTTTCCCCCTGTTTGATGTGAAGGACCAAGGACCATCGAAATGATGCCCTGACATCTTAATAAACTGGCACCTCAAGAGAGTTCAGGATCACCCACCCAGTCTGAATTGTAGAGGCAGCTCCCCCCCCAAAAAAAGCAGACCCGAGTCACCCCTTCCTTGTTTTCTTTACCTTAAAGAAAATGGATCTGAGGACCTGATTAATGACCTCAGTGCTTTGACGCTAATGGGATCCTTTGGTCGCAGATTAGCCAATGTGAAGGGCTTCCTTCTTATCTATGTTGGATACCTGAGAGTCGCCTCTTAGTGGATGTCTGGGGTGTTTTGCACCTCAGCCAGGAGAGAAAGCCCAGGTCTCTCCCCTGGAGTGAGCTGTTAGAAGGGGCCATTCTCCCCTAATTGGGCACTCAGGAAGCCCCCTTTCAGAGGGTGGCACAAGGGGAATGTGTTGGCAAACAGCATCCTGTTTTGGAGAGGCAAGAAGAAAAATAAGCTCCCCCCCCCTTTTAGGATGAGTTACATTAGGAAAGTATTTGGAATCACCTCTTGGAGACACAAGGGGCTCAGGTCTTGACTAGCACTGACATTAACCCCATGGGATCCTGTGATCTTGCAGTTTTCCAAGAAGCTCATCCACCTTGGCACCTGAATATCCCACACAACAGCCCTCTGTCTGCAGGCATCCTGTCTGTCCAAAAATGTTGCCCATCTGATTTTGCCGCTCTTGGGCTAGGAGAGAAAGCGGTGCTCCAGCTTTTCATTCTGCCCAACCATTGCCTCATTCACTCCTCCAGAGATGGGAAAGAAAACGCTCCAAGTAGCAAATTTCAGTGCGCAACCCTGTTTGACAGCTATCCTGTTTCATCCTGTATTATCCAAATCTTCTGCCCATCAGATTTTGCCACAGTTGGACTAGAGAAGCAAACCGTGGTCTGGCTGTTAGCTAGCTCCGTTGGTTAGAGTGTGGCACTGATAATGCCAAGGTTGCAGGCACGATCTCCATCTGGGGACAGCAACAATTCGAGGATTTTATGATTCTACAAAATAAAAGGAAGTCCGTCCTCATGCAGCGCTATGGAACTCCCTGCGACAGGAGGCAGGGATTGCCCCCATCCTGGATGGCTTTAAAAGAGGAGTAAGGAAATCCATGGAGAAGGAAAGGACTATTGATGGCTCCTAGCCAGGAGGGCTGTGCTCTGCCTTCTACAGCGGGAGGCAGCCATGAATCCCATTTGCTGGAAACCACAGGAGGAGAGATGGCTCTGGTGCTCGGATCCTGCTTGTGGGCTTCCCACAGATGTGGGAACAGGATGCCAGACTAGATAGGCCACTGGCCTGATCCAGTGGGCTCTCCTTTATGTTCTTATGTGGGGCGGGGGCCCTGGCAAGCAGCAGCTTGTCTCAAGTGCAGTTCTATTGCAGGAGACCAGACTCTCAGCAGAATCGCTGTCAAATGGAGCAGTTTCGGCACCGATAACCAAGCAGGACACTGGGTCACAGAAAGACCCCTGATTCCCACAGCCCACCACAAGCTCTGCCACCTGACCCCTCTCCCAGTGGGCCCGACTGGGAACAATGCTAGGCTGCAGGGACAGATTGAGGTTTGATGAAGGTAATGGGACCATTTACGGTACATCCAGGGGGTTTTTCCTTTCAATTTTTGGGGGGCCCCCAAGAGAGTGGGGCCCTAAGCCATAGCTTGTTTAGCTTATACATAAATCCGGCACTGTGCCCGACCCCTCTCCCAGTGGGCCCCATAACAGGAGAGAAAGTGCAGCGGCTGGGCCCGCGGGCAGCAAAGCAGCCGTTTCCACCATCCTAGTCACGGCCAGTGCCATTGTGCTTCCTCCGCCTGCGGCATGTGCCTGGGAAGAGGCTTCCCCTTCAAAGGAGGGCTGGCGCATCCCATTCTCCAGCCAGGCTCCGAAAGCAGCATGGAGCTGGTCGCAGAGGGCTTCTCCCAGCATGAGAGAGCAGGGAGGCCAGCAGAGGTTGCAGGTACTTTTCATCCCGCCATGCAGGAGAGCTGCCACTTCCCGCTGCTAGGAATTTGTCAGGGCATTTCCCCCCTCGGCGACGTGAGCAGCCAGGCCTGGACGCCCCGACAATGCCGGGATAACTTGATTAAGGCAATGGCAGGCCGACAGGAGCTCTTGGCCCTTAACCCTCTCCAGGGGAACAGACACCATTTATGTGGCAATTAGCCACCCGTTCCTTCGTTGGCCATATTTCCAGCCGGCCTCAGCCCAGACGCAGAGACCACGAGGGCTCTCTCTGAGTGGCACTGGCCAAGCAGCAAACCCAGAAAGGTCACAAATAAAATTGTTCCTCGCAGGCCCTGCGTAGGGAATGTTGCTCTCCTCAGTCCTGTAAGAAAAGCACTCGGAATTATTGTCCTGGAGAGGTTTGCTTCTTCTGAGTCCCTATTTATTGCTGATTTGCAGAGTCAACTCTGCCCTCTGACCCACAGAAATGCATTTGCAATGTTCGAATGATGGTTTTCAATGTCCAAATGATGGTTTTAAAGCAGGCAACATTAAAGCAAGTCATTAACCAAAAGACACCTGCGATCGGTTAGGAATTAAAGCTGAGGTTAGGAGTTAGCAACAAAGGAATAAAAAAAAGTTGCCACCGTTCTGTTGCATTCCTGGACCCTTCCCGATTTTTCTCCTTCGGGGCTCCAGGAGAGATGGGGAGTGGCTGCCTTACCCTGTCAGCCCAGCCTTCCCCAACCTGGCGTCCTCCAGATGTTTGGCCTACAGCTCCCATCAGCCTCTGCCAGCACAGCTGGGACAAGACACCTTTCCAAGCTGGAAAAGGCTGAACTTGGCATTTTCGCTGGAATGGCATCGGTCTGTCGGTTTTTCTAGAGAATCCAAGTGGCGTCACAACACACACACACCTATATATATATATATATATATATATATATATATATATATATATAATTAAAGCAAATTTGCCAAAACAATTTAACAATCTATATACCCAATCTCATGCCCCCCCTTTATTCCCTCCCACCCTCCATGGACTTTCCTCAGCTCCCCTCTCTGGTTTGTTTATACATATTGTTCTCTGCATGTTGTAGATTTGTACATATTTGTACATACATTTCTATCATCTATTTTGCTAATAACGTTGGGGGTGTTTATTCAAAACCTGCCAAGGAATCCAAATATTTCTGTTGTCTTTTTGAATCATTTGTCAAAAGTTCCCATTTTCCCTTAAAGTCACGCTTGTCCTTCTCCCGTAGTTTGTATGTTAACTTTGCCAGTTCCGCATAACTCATCAGTCTTTCTTGCCATTGTTCTTTTGTTGGGATTTTCTCCGTCTTCCCATCTTTGTGCTAACAAGACTCTTGCCGCTGTTGTAGCATACATAAATAAGTTCTTTGTTTTCCCTGGCAGGTCTTTTCCTAAAATCCCTAACAAAAATGCTTCTAGATTTTTTACAAATGTAATTTTAAACATTTTTTCCAATTCATTGTAAATCATTTCCCAAAACTTTTTGACTTCTCTACATTCCCACCACATATGATACAAAGTACCTTCTTTTTCCTTGCATTTCCATCATATGTTTGACCCAGTTTTGTACATTTTTTCCACTTTTACTGGAGTGACGTATCACCTGTACATCATTTTCATATAATTTTCCTTCAAAAGGGAACAATCTGTAAATTTCAAATCTACTTTCCACAGTTTTTCCCAATCCTCAAATTGTATATTGTGTCCCATTTAATCATGGCCGATTTAACCTCCTCATCTTTCGTTTCCCATTTTAGCAGAATACTATATGCTTTCTTCAATAGCTTCATGTCTTCTTCTATAACCTCCTTTAGGAATCTAGAAATTGTATTGTTGTTGTTGTTTAGCCATTTAGTCGTGTCCGACTCTTCGTGACCCCATGGACCAGAGCACACCAGGCACTCCTGTCTTGCACTGCCTCCCGCAGTTTGGGCAAACTCATGTTCGTAGCTTCGAGAACACTGTCCAACCATCTCATCCTCTGTCGTCCCCTTCTCCTTGTGCCCTCCATCTTTCCCAACATCAAGGTCTTTTCCAGGGAGTCTTCTCTTCTCATGAGGTGGCCAAAGTATTGGAGCCTCAGCTTCAGGATCTGTCCTTCCAGTGAGCACTCAGGGCTGATTTCCTTCAGAATGGATAGGTTTGATCTTCTTGCAGTCCATGGGACTCTCAGGAGTCTCCTCCAGCACCATAATTCAAAAGCATCAATAAAATGGGTAAAAAGCTGTCATCATTCAGTGGGAGAGCCCCTGCCCTGCATGCAGAAAGTCCCAGGTTCAAGCAGCATCTGCAGGCAGGACTGGGAATGCTCTTCTCTGAAACCCCGGGGAGCTGCTGCCAGTCAGTGCGGTAACAGGTCAATAGCATGCTTTTAAAAATAACGCACCATTACAGCTAAAATCAACTGATGCTCGCCACAGCAGACTCTCCTTAACACTTTTGTGCAGGCATCCCCAAACTCAGCCCTCCAGCTGTTTTGGGACTTCAACACCCATCATCCCTAGCTAACAGGACCAGTGGTCAGGGATGATGGGAACTGCAGTCGCAAAACAGCTGTAGGGCCGAGTTTGCTGATGCCTGCTTTTGAGGATGCCAACAAGCAATTTAGGAATAAAGGATTAATAGATTTTCATAGAATCATAGAATCATAGAGTTGGAAGAGACCACAAGTGCCATCCAGTCCAACTCCTTGCCAAGCAGGAAACACCATCAAAGCATTCCTGACAGATGGCTGTCAAGCCTCTGCTTAAAGACCTCCAAAGAAGGAGACTCCACCACACTCCTTGGCAGCAAATTCCACTGCCAAACAGCTCTTACTGTCAGGAAGTTCTTCCTAATGTTTAGGTGGAATCTTCTTTCTTGTAGCTTGAATCCATTGCTCCATGTCTGCTTCTCTGGAGCAGCAGAAAACGACCTTTCTCCCTCCTCCATATGACATCCTTTCACATATTTGAACATGGCTATCATATCACCCCTTAACCTTCTCTTCTCCAGGCTAAACATACCCAGCTCCCTAAGCCGTTCCTCATAAGGCATCGTTTCCAGGCCTTTGAAAACAGTTTTCTTCAACCGCTGTGAGATTCTCAATTGCCCAAGCCTGAAGAGACCTGCAAGGCCTTTCATTGGAACTCTGGTATTAGAATGCAAGGATAACAGCAACTGCAGAAAACACTGCCCATAAAACCAAAGTTTCCAATGGAAAAGAAAAACCAAACTCTTTTTTTCCCTTTCCCTTTCCCTTTCTTTTTCTTTTTCAATTATGGTAGTCCTTTGCTTCTTATACGAACAAGCATGAGCAAACCAATAAACTCCCACAAGTGACATTAGATATTTGGTTATCTTAACCGTCCAGTGCAAGCACAGCATCATTTTATTCTGATACCTTGCCCAACAGCAATCCCAACTGTATCATTCTTTACATTTAGAAAGATCGCTATTGGAACATGGCCGTGTTGTTGCCGTGGGAGGAGATGTAGTCCTCTCTTTTTAAAAGAAATTATGGGTGCATTTTGCCAAAATCATTTCTAAAAAATCAGCTTATGCTGTGTAGATGTTCCTGTTTCCTCTGCACGGCTGGTTTGGGGAGTGATTTCACGCAGCTGCAGAGCTACCGGTATGTCCCTGGCGGGGCATCCTGGGGCTCTTTTGCTTTCTGACCTGAGGATCTCTTCCCCGCCATGGCCTCCGCCTCCAGGGGGCGGGGAGGGGGGCGTTCCACCCGCCCCAGCGTTAGGCCTCTTTGCCATTGTGCCCTTTCAGAGCTGCCTTGAAACAAGGGAAGGGACTTTCATGGTTCCTGGGGGGACAAAGGCAGGACATTTTGCTCGGCTTCATTACAGAATCATCAGGGATGCCTGAGCCACATTTCCCACTAGTTATCATAACTAGTTGGTTGCTTGGGGCAAAGGGCAAGCCTCTTTCAGAGGCGTCCAAGTTGGTTGCCATCACTGCCTCCTGCAGAAGCAAGTTCCGCAGTTTGGGCTGCGTGAAGAAGTCTTTCCAGGTATTCATCCTGAATTTTCCAACATTCCTCATATGCCCACCAATTCATTCCTCATATGCCCACCAGGAGAGAGGGAGGAAAACTTTCCTCTCCATTCCGTGCATAATTTTATAAACTCCTATCATGTCACTTCTCTCTGGGATCGTCTACGCTTCCCCTTGTCCCGTGCGCAGGAAGCAGAGGGCCATTTTCTGTTTGTCTCTGCCTCTGGAAAACCTGCTCTTTAGCGTTAAATTGGAACAAACGGCAGTCTGCGAGAAGAAGCCCAGTTGGCCGTTGTTCCGATTCAGAGCTAAACCACAGGAGGAAAGCAGCAGGGCAAACAGAATTGAGGAGTCCTTACTCACCTTTTCTCTAAAAAAAATCCCACCCCCCTTTCCTCACGCGGGGCGGGGGGGTGTCATTCTACCTGCAGACCTCCGGAAAATATGCTTCTCCACCCACCTGTAGCCTTTACAGGTCCTTACCTGTCTCCTGAGGGACCCAGATGGCACTGTGGTTAAACCACAGAGCCTAGGGCTTGCTGATCAGAAGGTCGGCGATTCGAATCCCTGTGACGGGGTGAGCTCCCGTTGCTTGGTCCCAGCTCCTGCCAACCTAGCAGTTCGAAAGCACGTCAAAATGCAAGTAGATAAATAGGAACCGCTACAGCGGGAAGGTAAACGGCGTTTCCGTGCGCTGCTCTGGTTTGCCAGAAGTGGCTTTGTCATGCTGGCCACATGACCTGGAAGCTATACGCCGGCTCCCTCGGCCAATAATGCGAGATGAGCGCGCAACCCCAGAGTCGGTCACGACTGGACCTAATGGTCAGGGGTCTCTTTACCTTTACCTGTCTCCTGAGCACCCCACCCACCACGGATGTGATGATGTTGTGCTGATGCTCCCCCCTGCCTCCGCCTCAAAGTCCAGGTGGCCTTGCAGCCCCTCTCACCTGGGTTCAGCTCCGCTTGCCAGTAGCCCCTTGAAGTGAGCAACCCAGCCACCCCCAAGAGCTGGAGCTGCAGATGAATGAGCTGCCAGACATCAGCCCACCTGGCTCTGGTTACCTGCTCGACCTCTTGCATCTTCTACCCCCCCCCCCCCCCCGGCTTGGCTTCTGCTTTTTCCAGATGTTGTCGGAGTTGAGGGTTCGGCAATGCAGTCCTGAGCCTCGTCTGATGGAGTCCCTTGGCCTGTGAGGGCTGCTTCACAAATTGAATCCCAGGGTGAGCATCTAAGAGAGGACCCCTGGACATGTTGTGCACTTGCAGCCCTGAGTAGAGGAGGCATATGGAAACCAACAGGCCAGATTCGAGTACGACTCTGCTTGAAACTACCTACAGGAGGAAAGGATTTGCAGGGAGAGCACTGGGCTCCCAAGCATGCTAACGCTTGCAACATTCACCCCTGCGGAGCGGGGCAGCCAGCATACATGGCTAGATGGCGCCCTCTGCTGGCTCCTTGCTAAAAATATTCATGTTTAAACAAGGCTACCGAGATGCTTGGAAAGTGGATGTGAATTTTAATTTATTTAGTATTGTACATTTCCATATGTTTTAAAGTATTGTAAATTTTCCTGGTGCTTCCCCCCCTTTTTTTTTGTATACTGCTTTGAAGTTTCTGTTCGTCTCTTTGTTTGTTTGCAATCAGCCAGTGGATAAGTGTCAGGAAATCAGCAAACTTAGGGTGTCAGTGGTATTGCAACCCTGAGTAGCTGGTATTGGGGTCTGTTATAAGAAAAACCTGCTCCTTTTCCCTTATGGAGTTCCCAAGAGCCCATATAGAGCCCTTTGTAGGTTCTCTATCGGTAGGAGAAAATAACAGAGGCCAACCAGAGAATACAAGTTTGGCCACCCCGTGAGAAGAGAAGACTCCATGGAAAAGACTCTGATGTTGGGAAAGATTGAGGGCACAAGGAGAAGGGGACGACAGAGGACGAGGTGGTTGGACAGTGTTCTTGAAGCTACAAACATGAGTTTGACCAAACTGCGGGAGGCAGTGGAAGACAGGAGTGCCTGGCGTGCTCTGGTCCATGGGGTCACAAAGAGTCGGACACAAGTAAATGACTAAACAACACAACAACAACCAGAGAATATTGAGAAGCAAAGCAGCTAGTAAGCCTGATCTTTATTCAACTGTTGCAACAGGGTGCTCACTCACCACACACAGAGGGAGGAGGAACCCAGAACAATGGTGTGCAAGCCCTTATAGACTTATATAGACTTTTGAAATTGCCAACCTCTGTAGCTCAAGACCCCCCCCCCCAAAAAAACCACTTCTTACATACATCACTGAAGGGGCAGTCTACACAAATTCTGTCTGGCAGGAAACCTGTTGATGGGTTTACCTGTAGAGCCTGGCCATTCTTTTGTGATGTTGTTGTTGTTTAGTCGTTTAGTCGTGTCCGGCTCTTCGTGACCCCATGGACCATAGCACGCCAGGCACTCCTGTCTTGCACTGCCTCCCGCAGTTTGGTCAAACTCATGTTCGTTGCTTCAAGAACACTGTCCAACCATCTCGTCCTCTGTCGTCTCCTTCTCCTTGTGCCCTCCATCTTTCCCAACATCAGGGTCTTTTCCAAGGAGTCTTCTCTTCTCATGAGGTGGCCAAAATCTTGGAGCCTCAGCTTCAGGATCTGTCCTTCCAGTGAGCACTCAGGGCTGATTTCCTTCAGAATGGATCGGTTTGATCTTCTTGCAGTCCATGGGACTTTTGTGATGATCAATACTTAATTCCTGAGTCCAGGTCACAGGCTCACACAGATAGGCCCTCATGACAGGATTTGTGAGCAAAGAGACAATGGGGAGGTTTTCCCATTTCCTTTGTCCTTGCAGAGAAACATTTGAGGTCCATTTGGGAGAGACAAAATGGTTTCAGGACTTTTTTCCTGTACTGTTTCAGACATGCGGTATTTATTTATTTTATTTTATTTTATTTTTTTATGTGTTTGCCTGGTACATTTATTTTATATCTTAGACCTTATAATTCTCATAACAGGGTCCTATCATTGCCCAGCCTGTTCTTGCAATTGTGCTCCTCCAGCAGCGACTGATCGTGCAGCTGGACCTCAAGGCGTTTCCTGTTGGTGTATTTTGAGGCCACAGAATAGCTGGGAGTCGTAGTTAAACTGTGGAACTCCCTCCTGCAGGAGACAGGACTGGCCACCAACCTAGATGGCTTTCATTGGGCAAATTCATGGAGGAGGAGAGGGCCCCCAGCCAGGATGGCTCTGCTCTGCTTCCGCAGTTGGAAGCAGCGATGCTTCTGAATGCCAATTGCTGGAAACAGCAGGAGGGGAGAGCCCCTCTTGCACCTGGATCCTCCTTACCTGCTTCCCATTGAGGCCTCTGGTTGGCCACTGAGAGAACAGGATGCTGCACTAGAAGGGCCATTGGCCTGATCCCTGATCAGGCTCTTATGTTCCTAAATTGGAGTCTCTTCCCACCTTCTGCTCAGTTAATTCAAATCCGATTACAGCGTTTGTTGCTTAGCTTGCAATGCGGAGCAAAAGGGTCATTATCTTGTTAAGAGGCCCATAAGAATTCTAAGAAAGGGGCTTGGCTTAGGGATATTGTAAAGGTAAAGGTAAAGGGACCCTGACCGTTAGGTCCAGCCGCGGACGACTCTGGGGTTGCGGCGCTCATCTCGCTTTACTGGCTGAGGGTGCCGCTGTTTTGTCCACAGACAGTTTTTCTGGGTCATGCGGCCAGCTTCTGGCTAACCAGAGCAGGGCATGGAAACGCCGATTACCTTCCCGCCGGAGCGGTACCTATTTATCTACTTGCCCTTTGACGTGCTTTCGAACTGCTAGGTGGGCAGGAGAGGGATATTGTACTATTATTTAAAAAGGTGGGGGGGCAGGGGGGACTTGTCCTTCAACAATATATTTATCCAGGGGCGGGAATTGTCTTAACAACTACTAACACAGATTCCTGCCTTGCAGGGGGTTAGACTAGATGACCCTGAGGGTCCCCTTCCAGCTCTACAATTCCATGACTTTCTAACTCCAGGATTTTTGCTGGAAACAAGAGTAATCCTTCCCTCTACGGAATTCGCCCTCTGTCCACTAGGAGGCGCTGCCGCACAGCTAAAGCCTCCAGGCAGGAGTCATTGAGAGAGAACTATTGAGGCGCCCTTTGCTTATTCTCAGGGGTGCCCCTTAAGGCAGGGCAGCCTGGAGATAACCCACCTCTTTCTGCAGTTGCTGTGACCCTTCCTCACGAGCCCCTGGCATTTCTGGTTATTGCAAGGGAACACCACCAAGACCACAGAAAGAGACGGGATTTAAATGCTTTTAAAGTGCATGACTTTTTCTCAGTTTAATCTTGAATGTAATAATAATAATAATAATAATAATAATAATAATAATAATAATAATAATAACCAAATCCAAATCACTTTATTTCAGCTTTAAGCTGATAGACATAACAAAACAAAAACAGAAATGCGCAAGATTTGATTTACAATTAAAAGGTAAAATAACTAAAAGGATATACAGAATTAGATAAGGATATAATAAAAGAATTTCAAGTTGTATATAACAATCCATTCCGTCTCTTATATGTCAAAACAGAAGTTAAATTTTTTGCCATTTGTAGAGTTACAAACAGATTTGTGTCTTGCGATAAAAAAGCAAGGCGAGAATCTTCCAGATGCCCGGGGATGATGATACCCGGTAATAAATAATAATAATAATAATAATAATAATAATAATAATAATAATAATAATGCTGGGATTGCCTCCTTGCTCCCCATGCTTTGCCAGCCTTGCATTAAATGACTGCCCCAGCTGTGATTCCTGCATTGCAGGAAGCAGGACTAGATGACCCTTGGGGGTCCCTTCCAACTCCACCGTTCTAGGATCCTAACTACAAATTTCTCCCCTCCCCTAGGGAGCCTGAGCTATTCCGTGGAAGTGGGGGGGGGGCGGGGAGGGGGGTTTCAGCAAGAGCCCAGGCACCTGGCCAGGAATAATCTCCTGGCAAAGGCTGTCAGCGGAGCCTGACTCTGGGTGCAAATGCGCCTGGGAGAGAGTCCCTTGGGGTCCCACTCAGCAGGACCTGCATCCCAGGACAAGCTCAGCTGAAACGTCAGCTAGCAAAGCAAAGGTCTTGCCCCTGCCCAGCTCAGGCAAAGGCTGGGTCTTGATCCGGGTGATGCATTCACCCAATGTGCCTGTGCTTTTCTTTATTTCAGCAATTAATTCACTTATTGACACCTGAAGGCAGCCCTGTTTAGGGAAGTTTTTAATGTGTGACATTTTAATGCATTTTTGATCTTGGTTGGAAGCCACCCAGAGTGGCAGGGGAAACCCAGCCAGATGGGCTGGGTACAAATAATAAATTATTATTATTATTACTCCATTTATATCACACCTTTGCCTCCAAGGGGTTCAGGGGGGGCACATGGTTCTCCTCCCCCCCCCGGTCACCCTCAAAACAACCCTGTGAGGCAGGTTGGGCTGAGAAAAGGCAGGGCCTGGCACCCAAGGTCACCTAGTGAGCTTCATGGCTGAGTGGGGATTCGAACCCTGGTCTCCCAGGTCCCGTCTGACACCCTTCCCATTGGGCTGCTTAATTGCCCTCACCCCTAAACAGCTGTGGCCAGACTTTAATAGATGGTCGTCCCTAAGATAAGCCTACGATTTGAGCATATTGTTACACTGGTGAGGGAGGGAGACACCGAGGACTCAGCTAGGTAGGGGGGGGGGAAACAACATTTTGAATGCGTTATAAACATGTAACACCAGATGGCGCCGGAGAGCAAAACATTTCTATGTGATATTTACATAGTATTTTTTTCTTTTGCTATAATAAAGAATTTAATTTCTGACTTACTTATGGCATTCCCCCCCCCCCTGTGTGTAAATCCACCCCTTAAGCAATGTCAGCCCCCCCAACCCAAAGTCTCTGCTCACCCCCTGCTGCTTCACCTCTAGGCATAGCTGCCAAGTTATCCCTTTTTAAAAGGGATTTTCCCTTATGCTGAATAGGCTTCCTCGCAAGAAAAGGGAAAACTTGGCAGCTATGCCTCTAGGGTTGCCAGACTCAGGAGAGGACAGGACTTCTGTGCCTTTAATTGCCCTGCTCTCTTTTGAGTCTGGAAACCTTAAAGAGAAACCAGCAGACCCTTTGCTTGGAAATTAAAAAAGGGTCTGCTGATTTCTCTTTAAGGTTTCCAGACTCAAAAGAGAGCAGGGCAATTAAAGGCACAGAAGTCCTGTCCTCTATTGAGTCTGGCAACCCTATTCACCTCCCTCATTTAATTTGCCACGATTCCTGCATTGCAGGGGGTTGGTCTAGATGACCGCCGGGATCCCTTCCAACTCCACCATTCTAGGATTCATTGGAGGTTTCTAAACAGAGCTTGGACGACCACCTGTCAGGGATTCTTTAGCTGCGATTCCTGCATTGCACTCCCTTACAGCCCTGCGATTCTAGCATCCTATGAAGGTCTCTCCTGTGGCCAAACACCATCAAAGCTTCACCCTTCTGGGCTTCACCTTCACCAGCTTGACCGGCACAGTTGGCGAGTCCACGGAGCGCGTGGCTCTGTGCAGGGCATACACACACCTGGCCAAGGCAACGGTGCAGCAGATTTCAAGGCACAGCATGGACAAATACATCATCGCAGACACCTTGCAGTAGCGGTAGTTGGAACTCAGCCTAGAGCCCCAGGCCTGGATCTTCTGGGACGGGGGCTGAGGGTGGCTGGCTGGAGGGCTGGTCCTTGGGCTCGGAGGAAGGGAAGGCCTGGCTGGCGTGACAGCTGATGAGCAAAAGATGCAGCTGGCAGCAGCTGGAGAGGTGCTTCCCCAGGCAGTGGTGGGCAGGTGAGCCTGTGTCGCAGCAGAGGTGGGCGACGGGGGCATCTCAGGAAGTGTGGTCGGGTCCAGCCTGGCTGTAGGTTCTGGAGACAAAGACCCGGACCTGCATCCACCTGGAAGATTGGCGTTGTCAAGGCACATCGTGGAAGCCGCCACTGAAGAGAATGTCTCCGTAGGGGTGGTCTCAAGTGGTGAAGGTGTGGTGGCGACTGCCTTGCTGGTTGTCCCAGGGAGCACAGGTGTGGTGGCCGATGTACCAGGGCTGCTTGTGGAGGCGTCAGAAGTTGCAGTGGTTGTCCTGGCGATGGGTGTGGAGATCTGAGCGGTTGTGGTGGCACCAGAAGGGGTGCTGTGCGACATCCCAGTTGTGAAGCCTGCTGTGGCAGCCGCAGTCCTGGCACTGGTCATTTCAGGGGCCGGGGGCTGAACCTTTGTTGTCATTGTGATCTGAGGGGTTGTGGTGGCACCAGAAGGGTTGGTGTGTGACATCCCAGTTGTGAAGCCTGCTGTGGTCATTTCAGGGGCCGTGGTCTGAACCTTTGTTGTCGTTGTGATCTGAGGAGTTGTGGGTGGCAGGGGAGCGGTGGTCATGGCTGCCTCGGGGCTTGTGGCCAGGGCCGTGATGGACACAGAGGTTGTGCTTGAGATCTCAGCGGTGGTGGCCATTTCAGGGCTTGTCTGGGCTGAGGTGGGACTTTGAGTGGTGATGGCAGAGATGTGAGGAGTTGTAGTTGGAGCCCCTGTGCTGGTGGTTTCAGAGGATGCCCCACTGGTGGTCATGATCTGTGAGGTTTCCGTGAGACTCTCAAGGGTGGTGATTTCGGGAGTTGAGGTCAGAGCCTCTGTGGTTCTGAGGGTGGTGGCTGCATTTGTGGAGGTGGCAGGCTCAGAAACGGTGGTGCTTGCAGCAACAGTGGTAGGAGGTGGCGGGAGTGTTGTGCTCATCCTTGTTGTGACAGGAGGAGGGAAAGTGGTTGTGGGCAGAGCAGTGCTTGAAATGGGCACGGTTGTTGGGCAAACCAGCTGACTTTCTGCCAGGGAGCTGACCACTTGGCCCAGCAGATCCTTGGGGCTTCCGCACGTGACCTTTGCGACGTCCTTCACTTTTTTGGGATTGCTGCTCATCCATCGGTGGAGGTAGAGAAGGAGGCAGTCGCACCTCCACGGATTCTCCCCGAGATACACGGAGGTGAGCTTTGTGAAGCTGTCCAACAGGCCCAGAGGGAGGGTCTCCAGCTGGTTCTGGCGGAGCCTCAGGGTCTTCAGCCCTGGGAGGGAAGGTGGCAGGAGACCCTCCAGAGACGAGAGCTTGTTTGCCTCCACGTTGAGCTCAGAGAGCTTGTGGAGGCCTGCTAAAACACCGAGAGGGAGGCCTGCCAGCTGGTTCTGGGACAAGGTGAGCTTTGTGAGCCCCGTGAGGTTGGCAAAGATCCCCACTGGAAGAGCCTGCAAAGCGTTCTTGCTCAGGTCCAGCTGGGTGAGCAAAGGCATCTCCCCAAACAGCCGACCAGGGAGACCTTTCAGCCGGTTGGAAGCCAGGGTCAGCTGCTTCAGCTTCCTCAGTCCAAAGAAGGCCTCATCCGGGAGGGTCTCCAAGAGGTTGTGCTCCAGGAAAAGCTTCTCCAGGTTGGGCTTATTCCTCAGCAGCCTGGGAGACAGTGTGCGGATCTTGTTCTTGTAGAGGTTGAGCTCCGTCAGGTCCTGCTGGCTGTCCAAGCTCCCCTCTGGGAGGTCTCCAATCTCATTCTCGTACAGCCGAAGGACCTTCAGCCGAGAAAGTTCCTTGAAGACGTCCTCTGGGATGGCAGCGATCTTGTTCTTGGCCAGGTGCAAAAAGGTCAGGTTAGAGAGCCCATCGAAGACGCCTTCAGGGAGAGAAGGGATCTTGTTCAAATGCAGGTAGATCTCCTCCAGGTCCCCAAGATCCTCAAAGAGTCCTTTCTGGAGGCCCTTGATCTGAGAGTCCCGCAGATTCAGCTTCTTCAAGCGAGGAAGAGACCGGAAGATGCCCACAGGGAGGTCGTCCAGCTCGGCCCCCGTGATTTCCAGCTCATCTAGTTTCTCCAAGTTATCAAAGGCCCCCACCTCTAGGGTTTTGATCTTGTTGCCGATGAACAGGACTTTCTGCAGGCCGGGCATGTTCCGGAAGGCTCCGTCCTTGATCTGTGTTAGGCTGGTTTCCACAAAGATCATTTCCGTGATGATGGCGCTGGCGGTCTTTGGGATCTCCGTTACGTCCCTTACTTTGGTGTAGACTTCCTGGTTGGCTGTGGGGCAGTCGTAGTCCCCTTTGCAGGCGGGCGGCCTCTGGCCAATTCCAAAGGCCAGGCAGAGGAGGAGGCCAAAGGCCACTGTGGGCACCATCCTGGAAGAAAGCAAGAGGTGTCCATTAGCCTTTTCACCAAGAGAGCGCACATCTGGCAAGCCTCTCTGCAGCTGGAGCATCCAGATTCCCGGGGTCTGGTCCATCCTGCCCACCCACAGCTCCTTCCCAATCTGCTCTTTTCCCTCACAGAGCTCATTCCAGGCAAAAGGGCCATCAGAAAGGTAAGAAGAGTCCTGCTGGGTGAGGTTAATAATAATAATAATAATAATAATATATTATTATTATTATTATTATTTATACCCCGCTGTAAGGGGGAGAGATTATAGAGAACCTCCCCCTCTCATCAGGAGCAGTTCGTCCCCAAGCAGCCATGAAAGTGCGGGGTCTGAAGGGGCTAGTCAGGAAGCGGAGAGAGAGTGCCAGGTCTCCGGCAGCATGGGAGAGCCCCTGCTCCACAGGCGGGAAGAGAGAGAGGTGGAAAGGGGGGACAGGGGAAAAATGGATCGTAGACCCTTTCCCCTGGCACCGGAATTAAGGGGGAGGTGAAAGGGGAGGAGATTCACTGTCCCAAGGCTGCTATGTTGGTCAAAGTCGCGGAAAGGGGCAGTGCCGGAGTCTGAAACGGAATGAGAGGACATGAAACCGACAGCTCACTACACTGTAAATAATGTGCACCAATAAAGACTTTTAAAAGACAAGTATGTGGAAAGTCGTTACTCAGGAGTAGCCGTAATAACCTCTGACACCCGCCCATCTGGCTGGGTTTCCCCAGCCACTCTGGGCAGCTTCCAACAGAATATTAAAATACAATAAAAGCTTCCCTAAACAGGCCTGCTTTCAGATGTCTTCTAAAAGTCTGGTAGTTGTTTTTCTCTTTGACATCTGACGGGAGGGCGTTCCACAGGGCGGGGGCCACTACCGAGAAGGCTTCTCGCAACGAGGGAACCGCCAGAAGGCCCTTGGCGCTGGACCTCAGGGTCCGGGCAGAACGATGGGGGTGGAGACGCTCCTTCAGGTATACTGGACCAAGGCCATTTAGGGCTTTAAAGGTCAGCACCCACACTTTGAACTGTGCTCAGAAACGTACTGGGAGCCAGTGTAGGTCTTTCAGGACCGGTGTTATGTGGTCCTGGCCGCTGCTCCCAGTCACCAGTATAGCTGCTGCATTCTGGATTAGCTGTAGTTTCCGAGTCACCTTCAGAGGTAGCCCCACGTAGAGAGCACTCTGGCGAGACAGTCCGCGGGCAGGTAGGGTCTCAGCCTGCGTACCAGATGGAGCTGATAGACAGCTGCCCGGGACACAGAATTGACCTGCGCCTCCATGGACAGCTGTGAGTCCACAATGACTCCCAGGCTGTGCACCTGGTCCTTCAGGGGCACAGTTACCCCATTCAGGACCAGGGAGTCCCCCACACCTGCCCGCCTCCTGTCCCCCACAAACAGTACTTCTGTCTTATCAGGATTCAACCTCAATCTGTTAGCTGCCATCCATCCTCCAATCACCTCCAAGGATTCACACAGGACCTTCACCACCTTCACTGGTTCTGATTTGAAAGAGAGGTAGAGCTGAGTATCATCCGCATACTGATGGACACCCAGCCCAACCCCCCTGATGATCTCTCCCAGCGGCTTCATATAGATATTAAAAAGCATGGGGGAGAGAATGGAACCCTGAGGCACCCCACAAGTGAGAGCCCAGGGGTCTGAACACTCATCCCCCACCACCACTTTCTGAACACGGCCCAGGAGGAAGGAGCGGAACCACTGTATAACAGTGCCCCCAGCTCCCAACCCCTCTAGACAGTCCAGAGGGATGTTATGGTTGATGGTGTCAAAATCCGCTGAGAGATCCAGCAGAACTAGGAAACAGCTCTCACCTTTGTCCCTAGCCCGCCGGAGATCATCAACCAGTGCGACCAAGGCAGTTTCAGTCCCATGATGAGGCCTGAATCCCGACTGGAAGGGATCCAAATAGTCTGCTTCTTCCAGGCGTGCCTGGAGTTGTTCAGCAACCACTCACTCAATCAGCTTGCCCAAGAATGGAAGATTTGAGACTGGGCGATAGTTGGCCATATTGGCCTCATGGTTGGCCATATTGGCCTCATGGCCTCATGGTTTTTTAAGAAGTGGTTTAATAACCGGCTCTTTTGGTGGGTCTGGGAAGGCTCCCTCACGGAGAGAAGCATTCACCACCCCACAAAGCCCATCACCCAGCCCTTCCCGGCTCGCTTTTATAAGCCAGGATGGGCAAGGATCAAGGAGACAGGTGGTTGGTTTCACTCGTCCAAGCAGCCTGTCCACATCCTCGGAGATAACAGATTGAAATTGATCCCATGCAACTTGACTAGACAGGACTCTAGCACTCTTCTCACAGGGGCCACCAGATGGCCTGAGGGAGAAGGTCTAGTGGGTAGAGCTGAGTAGACCAGGCTTCAAATCCCCCACCTGGCCATAAAGCTCACTGGATGTGACCTTGGTAGTGGGGTGGGGGAGATGAAAAGAAGGCCAATATAGTTCACAAATTGGTGAAAAGGTGTATCCCGGGATTTTTAGACTTCTCTACCCATGTACTATTTGCAACCAAAGGGACACATTGGTTACCAAATGTGATTCCCCCCTAGCTCTCCTACCCCTCTATGGGGGTCAATCACTGCCTCTCAGCCTAACCTACCTCACAGGGTTGATGGGAGGATTAAATGAGGAGAGGGAAGAGGGCCAAGTAGGACGGACACCACCACACACACACACCGTCAGAAAAAGGAGGGATAGAATGGCAACTCGTTTGCCAAAAAGCCTGCAAGTGGAATTTCTCCCTCCTTTGTGAGGCTCTGACAGGAGAGGCAGAAGGCTGTCGTTGTGGTTTGGAGCCACTGATGGCCGGATCCTGCAGGATTTGAGCCCACAAATGAAGAAATGGGTTCCCCAATGAACGTCCGGGCTGAAGGCGGGTCTGAGAAGGCTGGAGGCAGCTGGTCTTCTTGGGGAGTCCAAACAAGCAGCAGGCCCGGCCCCCTGCCTTCGGGCCAAAGCCTTCTCCCATCCAGACCCCTGAGCCTCCATTCCCCCCACAACCAGCCTTCCAACCCAAAAGGCAGGACTTCTGGCAAAGAGGAAGAAACAACTGTCATTTTAAAATACTGAGGAGAAGCCTGATGTTCCAGACCACCCTTTCCCCTCCAGCTGGGTCCTTCCCTCTCCAAAGAGCACGGCCAGCTGCCTTCCCTCTAATCTAGCTCCATATTTCCTGCACTGACTGGCAGCAGCTCTCCCAAATTTCAGCCAGGGGACTGAAACTTGCACATTCTGAATGCAAAGCAGCTGCTCTAGCTTCACACAAACACACAAAACACACACACACACACACACACACATATGTACAGCAAGGGAGCTGACAGATGGAGATCCGTTATTTAGTTCACAAGGTTTATACTGTTTTTGTTTTCTTTTTTTAAAAAAAATTCAAAGCAGTTACAAAAAGATAAAACAGGAAAATCAGGCAGACATACAAGAAGTTAAAATGGATTAACATTCACACCAGCATTTCTTAACATTCAGGCAGGCTTGCCTCAACAATGATGCTTTTAGCCGGTGCTCAGGAGAGTGCCTGTTGTCTTTGTCCATGGAGTTTTCTTGGCAGGGATACTGGAGTGGCTTGCCAGTTCCTTCTCCAGGTTGATCACGTTTAGTCAAAACTCTCCACTATGACCTGTCCCTCTTGGGTGGCCCTGCATGGCATAGCTCATAGCTTCTCTGAGTTATTCAAGCCCCTTCGCCACGACAAGGCATTGATCCATGAAGGGGAAAGATTGAGAAAGATTGGGAAAGATTGAGGGCACTAGGAGAAGGGGACGACAGAGGACGAGATGGCTGGACAGTGTTCTCGAAGCTACGAACATGAGTTTGACCAAACTGCGGGAGGCGTTGCAAGACAGTAGTGCCTGGCGTGCTATGGTCCATGGGGTCACGAAGAGTCGGACACGACTAAATGACTAAACAACAGAAGAGTGCAGCAAAGGCACCTGCCTGATCTCAAGAGGCAGGGAGTTCCACAGGGCAGGTGCTGCCACACCAACAGATCAAGATCTTGCAAATGCCGGACAGGGATTATGGGGCACCTGGAATAGTGCCGATTCCACCGAAGGAGGCGGCCGAGTGGAAGCAGGTGAGCTTTGGCATTGGCAATCTTGTGGGTCAGCCGGTCCCCCTGAACCTTTGAGAGCCAAGAGCAGAGCAGAAGGGCAGGGAGGAAGCTCCTTCTAAGCCCCAGGGAGCCTTTCAGCACTTACCCAGATCGGTCGCCGGACATTTCGCTGAGCCGGGAGAGTCGTGCACAGGCTGCCGAGCAAATCGCCTGCTGCCTTATCTGAGGGAGGCATCCAGTGCCAGGGAGGTGGAGATCCGTCTGCGCAGATGTTGGGCAGGTCTGCCTGGTGAGATAAAGGGTCCCAAAACTGTCACAAAACTGAGCATCAGCCAATTCTGGGCCCAGCTTTTAACTGGGAAGCGTCCCTCTGGGATTGTAGAATGGTGGAGTTGGAGGGGACCCCCCTCCCCCCACAGCACAGGGGTTCTGAAAGGGTGGGGCAGGACACACTGGAGAGGCAGGAAAAGGTGGCAAGTGGGCAGGAAGATTGAAGGGCAACCCAAGAAACATTTAAGCATCTCAGTATAGGAGAGCCTTTTCTAAAGGTTCACAGACCTGAATTGTCTAGATTCAGGTAGGTAGCCGTGTTGGTCTGACGCAGTTGAAATATAGTTGTTGTTTAGTCGTTTAGTCGTGACATTGCATGCCAGGCACTCCTGACTTCCACTGCCTCCCGCAGTTTGGTCAAACTCATGTTCGTAGCTTCGAGAACACTGTCCAACCATCTCGTCCTCTGTTGTTCTCTTCTCCTTGTGCCCTCAATCTTTCCCAACACCAGGGTCTTTTCCAGGGAGTCTTCTCTTCTCATGAGGTGGCCAAAGTATTGGAGCCTCAGCTTCAGGATCTGTCCTTCCAGGGAGCACTCAGGGCTGATTTCCTTAAGAATGGATAGGTTTGATCTTCTTGCAGTCCATGGGACTCTCAAGAGTCTCCTCCAGCACCATAATTCAAAAGCATCAATTATTCGGCGATCAGCCTTCTTTATGGTCCAGCTCTCACTTCCATACATCACTACTGGGAAAACCATAGCTTTAACTATACGGACCTTTGTCGGCAAGGTGATGTCTCTGCTTTTTAAGAATATAGAAAAATATTGAAATATAGAAAAGTATATATAAAAAAATAGTCCAGTAGCACCTTAGAGCAGGGGCGTAGCAAGGTAAACTGGTACCCGGGTACAAAAGAAATTCTGTGACCCCCCCCCCACTCCCCAAGGGAGCCTCGCCTTGCCTCACCCCTCCCAAGAGCAACATTTCAGCGCCCCTCCCATGTTGCCTTTTACGGCGCTCTTGCTCTCATCACACTCTGCATATACGGAACTGGTCAATATTACAGGGCTGGTGCCCAAATTGCCAAGCTAATGTGGGTGAAGCTGTTCTGGAAACTTGAAATCCACAACTTTAAATGTGAATGGTTATAAAACGGAGTTGGCAGCACACAGAAGACTTTTTGACCAAGGAGATCAGAGTTCAAATCCACCCTCAATTATTGCAGCTGAACTACAGTGCAACCTAACCTGTTTCATATTAATGTTTTTGTTAGAATTCAATGTGGGTGGGGACACATGGAAGCTCCTTGGCAGGAAGGATGGGATGCAAGGAGAAGAAAGAATTCTCTTTTGAATGCACTCAAGAAATGCAGGCTGCCACCTTCCGGGTTAAGTTTCTTGCAGCCAGAAACTCAACAGGTGCAGTCAGTCCCCTTGCTTGAAGGAATGGTGAACCGTAGCATTCCTGCCTGCTAGGCAGCTATTGAAAGGCAAAGCCCCACAAGAGAAAGGAAAAGAGAAGTAGCAATTCTCTTGGCAGTAGGGCTGGGAGGAAAGAGCAGGCTTGCCTCTTCTTCCTTGGACTTGCACAATCAGGCTGGCCAATTGTTTCTGGAACCCCAGACCGGATGCCAAGCTCCTTCCTGGAAAACTGTGGCCTCCTCACCTTCAGTTTTGCCCATTGCAAGTCAGGTTCTCTCACACTCTCCACAACTGAAGTGGCAAAGAGGAGGTTACACACAAACACAAAATACTACCCTTAAAAAATGCAACGTACCAGCTTTGTGTTATTGCTCCCCTGCCAATCAAACCTGTTTTTCCCTGAATCAAAATACCAAATACCTTGAATGCTGCAATCCTAACCATGTCTTCTCAGAAGTAGGCCCTGTGGAATTCAGTGGGCCTTACTCTCCAGGAAGCGGCAGTAGGAATTTTGCAAATTCAGCAATCCTCAACTGTATTCCCAAAAGATCAGGCCTCACATCCAACACAGCAGGACTTCCGTAAACATGCATGGGGTTGTCCCATGATGATGCAATGAAAACTCCCATTTGAACAGAGAAGCAGCAATCCTAAACCCCACTTACTTGGGAGCAAGTCCCATTGAGTTCAATGGGGCTCACTTCTGAGTAGACATAGTTAGGGCAGAACTGCTATTCTAAGTGAACATGTTTTACCCCACCAGCTTTAGTAGGTCCCTTTAAAAAAGCATTTCATTCCCTCCTCCCCTTGAAGGTGGGGGTGGGACCCCTTAATTTTCAGAAAGGAGACCACACCTTGAATTTTTTAAAGGTGCCACAAGGTTGCTTTGATTAAAAAGACAGTAAAGTATATGTATGCTGGGAAAATGAGTTCAATAGAACTGTAGATTTGGAAGGGACTCTGTGGGTCATCTAGTCCAACCCCCTGCAATGCAGGAATAAGCAGCTGTCCCACATGGGAATCAAACCTGCAATGAGTAAGGAGGAGGACTAAATAAATCGAGAAACACTGCAGGAAGCTAACACACCATTTGAATTAAATAAAATGCCTTGTAAATAGCATTAAACCCGTGTAATGTCCTGAACCTAAGTATAAGCAGCAAGGTGTAACTGACTGGTCAACAACGAAAGCAATCCATTTAAATTCTCAGGCTGCTGGAACAGCAATCAATTTAAATTTGCCGGGATGGAACAGAATATAAACTAAAATCCGCACAATTAAAATAGACAAAATTCCGGCAGTGTCGTGAATGCTTTCTGAAATGTAAAACTGCCTATGATTAAGTGGCGCTGGAAACACCAAATGAGACCATCAAATAAATAAGTGGGAATATAAGCAGTGTTTAATTGACTATATAAGTTTCTTTGCTAGGGAGAAGCAGCCACTGCCAGCAATGGACTCATGGTAGAAGTGGAACCTTGAAAACTAGTTGGGGCACTAGGACCCAGAGAAGCAGTACCTTAAAGACCAACTAAGTTTTTATTTTGGTATGAGCTTTCCGTGTGCATGCACACTTCTTCAGATACACTGAAATAGAAGTCCCCAGAAGGGTTCTGGAAATGGGTGATTGATTGATTGACTGACTGATAGCTGTTGACGACTGCAAACAACTGCAAATGGTCTTGCATGAAAAATCAAGGGGATCGCTTTATCATGTATAATAAGATAAGAATCCAACATCTCTGTTCAAACCAGGTCTCTCCATGGTTTTAAGCTTGGTGATAAGTTGCAATTCAGCAACTTCTCTTTCCAGTTTATTTCTGAAATTCTTTTGTAGTAAGACTGACAGCTACTTTGAGATCTTGTATAGAATGTCCTGGGAGATTGAAGTGTTCTCCTACTGGTTTCTCTGTCTTGTAATTCCTGATGTCAGAGACGTTGATTTGAACAGAGACGTTGGATTCTTAACTCATTATACATGATAAAGCGATCTTCAGCCATCTCACCCCTTGCTTTTTCATGCAAGACCATTTACAGTCGTTTAGTCGTCAACAGCTATCAGTCAGTCAATCACCCATTTCCACCACCCTTCTGAGTGATACCCCCTCCCCACCCTTTTTCTACATATAGCGTCTGCGGACTTCTATTTCAGTGTATCTGAAGAAGTGTGTATGCACATGACAGCTCATACCAAAATAAAAACTTAGTTGGTCTTTAAGGTGCTGCTGGAAGGATTTTTTTTATTTTGTTTCGACTACGTAAGACCAACACGGCTACCTACCTGTAACCAGAGAAGCAGTGTCCGCTGTGATTGAAGAACCAGCCCCCAGTACTATAGCCCTCTGGTATTGAGCAAGCCTAAATCAAATTAAACAAGCACAGAATAAGGCAAAGAAGCAAAATGAAAGAGAGATAAAATATGCAAGCTCAAAAGAGCCTGCTTGTGAAAGGCAGTCCGTCCGCACCATTGTAATTCGCTAGCAAGAACTCCAAAAGCCAACAGCGCTGGGGACCTAAAAACGTGCCACTCTTAAAATGGCTGCCGCTGCCGGACCATGTGGCCACCCTCAAGATGGAGACGGCCAGGCAGCCATAACCCTGGCAACAATCAACTCCCCAGCGCCACGTGCTAGGCCTCCAGACAGCAAAACAGGGCAAGCTGCTCAAACGAATGAGAGGAAACAGGGGGCTTAAAAAAGGAACGATCAGAGCAAAGCCAGCTGATCTGGAGCCCCCACCCCGAAACAAATCAGTCCCTCAGGTGGTAAAAACAAAGAAGTACAAAATATTTTATAACTGTATTTAAAAAAAGAATTCCAATAATCTGAGGATCCTTTGCTATAAGGCTGCAGGGATCTATAAAGGCCTAAAATTTTGAACAAGACTCCAGCTCAGTTGATAGAGCACGAGACTTGTAATGTCAGGGTCGTGGGTTTGAGCCCCATGTTGCGCAAAAGATTCCTGCATTTCAGGGGGTTGGACTGGATGACACTCAGGGTCCCTTTTGACTCTACAATTCAATGGTAACCAAAGCATACAGTACATGGAATATAAATTTAAAATGTGCTTTTAATGAAATGGCCTGTGCTGTGCTGTTTTTACTGCAATTTCCCCCCTGATGATGTCACAATGCTGCTGTGACCTCATGCCTAGGAAAGCTGGGGAGGAGGGGCCCTCTTCTGTGAGAGTTCTGAGGAGTCGAGGAGTTAGTGGTGAGAGGTAATATCCAATGGGCTTCCTTTGGTTGTTAACCTGGGCAGCGTGTTTTGACACGAGTAGAATGGGTCCTTTTATTTAAAATGTATCTCTGGGTTGTTTGTGGGCCCTGCCTGGTGTTTTGACATGAGTAGAATGTGTCTACATCAGGCATCCCCAAACTGCGGCCCTCCAGATGTTTTGGCCTACAACTCCCATGATCCCTAGCTAACAGGACCAGTGGCCGGGGATGATGGGAATTGTAGTCCCGTAACATCTGGAGGGCCGAAGTTTGGGGATGCCTGGTCTACATGAGTAGAATGTGTCTACCCGCCCTGTGGAACGCCCTCCCATCAGAGGCCAGAGAGATAAACAACTACCTGACATTTAGAAAATACCTAAAGGCAGCCCTGTTTGGGGAAGTTTTTAATCTGTGATATTTGATGTATTTTAATGTTTGTTGGAAGCCACCCAGAGTGGCAGGGGAAGCCCAGCCAGATGAGCAGGGTGTAAATAATAAATATGTTATTATTATTGTTGTTGTTGTTATTATTATTATGTCCTTTTATTTAAAGTGCATTCCTGGGTTATTTTCTCTCTCTTTATTTGCTGGACTATATTTGCTGACACCTTTGGTAAAGGCTGTTCTCCAACTGGAGCGCTCGCAGGCCAGTGTTTATCAATTGTCAGTGTTTATACTACCTTTCTTTAGATTTGCCTTGAAAGAGTCTTTGAACCTCTTTTGTTGACCACCAGCATTGCACTTTCCATTTTAAAGTTTGGAATAGAGTAGTTGCTTTGGAAGACGATCATCAGGCATCCGCACAACATGACCAGTCCAACGAAGTTGATGTTGAAGAATCATTGCTTCGACACTGGTGATCTTTGCTTCTTCCAGTACACTGATATTAGTTCGCCTGTCTTCCCAAGTGATGTGTAAAAATTTTCAGAGACACCATTGATGGAATCTTTTGAGGAGTTTGAGATGGTGTTTATAAGTGGTCCATGTTTCACAAGCATATAGTAAGGTTGGTAGTACAATAGCTTTGTAAACAAGCATTTTGGTTTCCCTGCGAATGTCCCGGTCCTCAAACACTCTGCACTTCAATCGGGAGAAAGCCGCACTTGCAGAGCTCAGGCGATGCTGGATTTTGGCATCAATGTTGGCCCTTGTGGCAAGGTAACTGCCTAGGTAGGAGAAGTGATTGACATTTTCCAATGTTACACCATTGAGTTAGATTTGTGGCGCTGCAGAGGGGTTATTTTGTACTTGTTGGTGCAGCACTTTGGTTTTTTGGATGTTGAGTGATAGGCCAAGCTTTTCGTAAGCTTCTGCAAAGATATTTAGGATGGTTTGGTGGTCATCCTCTGAGCGTGCACACACTACATTGTCATCAGCATACTGAAGCTCTATGACGGAAGTTACGGTAACCTTACTCTTCACTTTCAGCCTGCTCAGATTGAAGAGCTTTCCATCTCTGTTCGATATATGATTTCTACTCTGGTGGGAAGTTTCCCATTGACAAAGTGTAGGATCATGGCAATGAAAATAATGAATAGAGTCGGGGCAATAACACAACCCTGTTTAACACCTGATCCCACTGTGAATGGTTCACTTTGAGAGCCATTGTTATCTGCGATTGTTGCTGTCATATGATCATGGAGGAGCCGAATGATGTTTACAAATTTATCTGGGCAGCCAATTTTCAGAAGGACAGTCCATAGGGCATTACGATTTGCAGTGTCAAAAGCCTTAGTCAAGTCAATAAACACCATATACAGGGTTGGTTTTGCTCTCTGCATTTTTCTTGAAGCTGTCAAGCAGTGAAAATCATGTCCACTGTTTCCCTAGAAGACTGAAAACCATTTTGGGATTCAGGAAGGGTCACCTCGGATATTGTTACGAGACGGTTTGCTAAGATCCTTGCAAGAATTTTGCCGGCCGCAGCTAATAGAGAGATGCCTCAGTAGTGTCCACAATCAGTTCTGTCACCTTTTTAAAAGAGATTGATAATTTTGGCGTCTCTGAAGTCTGCTGGGATTTCTTCTCTTTCCCAGATTTTTTCAATGAGCTTGTGAAGTTGTTGTGTAAGTTCAATTCCGCCCACTTTGAAGATTTCGGAAGGTATCCCGTCAGGTCCACTGGCGTCAGATTTCGGAAGGTATCCCGTCAGGTCCACTTGTTTATGGGAAATAAACAAGATGAACTTGAGCTCTTGGTACAG
Organism: Zootoca vivipara; assembly: GCF_965207765.1. Lineage (NCBI taxonomy): Eukaryota > Metazoa > Chordata > Lepidosauria > Squamata > Lacertidae > Zootoca > Zootoca vivipara. The sequence continues at coordinate 94,116,078 of NC_142588.1, read as the reverse complement.
CAAACTAAATATGACATAATAGGCATCACTGAAACCTGGTGGGATGAGTCTCATGACTGGAATGTAGTAATAGAGGGATACAATCTATTTAAGAGAAATAGACCAAACAGGAAAGGAGGAGGAGTAGCTTTATATGTTAGGGATATGTATACCTGTGAAGAGATCCAGGATTTAAAACTTCAAAGCCAAATTGAGAGTATCTGGGTCAAAATTAAGGGAGAGAAAAACAACAGTGATCTCATTGTGGGAGTTTACTATAGATCCCCAAGCCAAACTGAGGACACAGATGATGCCTTCCTGGAACAGATGGCCAAGCATTCCAAAGGAAGTGAGATAGTAGTAATGGGGGATTTCAACTATCCTGATATTTGTTGGATGTCAAACTCAGCCAAGAGCATAAGGTCGAACAGATTCCTCACTGGCCTTGCAGGCAACTTCATTGTCCAGAAAGTGGGAGAAGCAACAAGAGGATCAGCCATTTTAGATCTGGTCCTAACCAATAGTGATGACTTGGTTAGTGGGGTAGAAGTGGCAGGATCATTAGGTGGGAGTGACCATGCTCTTCTGGAGTTTATTATCCAGCGGAAAGGAGCAACCAAGCATACTAAGATCCAAATTCTAGACTTTAAGAAAGCCGACTTCAGAAAACTTAGGGAAACGCTGGGTGAAATCCCATGGACAGTAATACTAAAAGGGAAGGGAGTTCATGATGGTTGGGAGTTTGTTAAAAGGGAGATATTAAAAGCACAACTTCAGGCAATACCAATGAGACGGAAACATGGAAGGTGCCTAAAGAAGCCAGGCTGGCTATCTAAAGAACTTTTGACTGAGTTAAGATTTAAAAGGGATATGTACAAAAAATGGAAAAGGGGGGAAATCTCCAGAGAGGAATTCAAACATATAGCCAGCACGTGTAGAGACAAAGTCAGAAAAGCTAAAGCACAGAATGAACTCAGGCTCGCCAGAGAGGTTAAAAGCAACAAAAAGGGCTTTTATGGGTATGTCCGTAGCAAAAGGAAAAACAAGGAAACAGTGGGGTCACTCAGAGGAGAAGATGGTGAAATGCAAACAGGGGACAGAGAAAGGGCAGAACTCCTCAATGCCTTCTTTGCCTCAGTCTTCTCCAAGAAAGAAAAAAACGCCCGACCTGAAGAATATGGAGCAGATGATTCAGCAGGGGAAACACAGCCCAGGATAAGTAAGGAGGTAGTACAAGAATACTTGGCTAGTTTAGATGTATTCAAGTCTCCAGGGCCAGATGAACTACATCCAAGAGTATTAAAAGAACTGGCAGAGGTGATTTCAGAACCACTGGCAATAATCTTTGAAAATTCCTGGAGAACATGGGAAGTTCCAGCAGACTGGAGGAGGGCAAATGTTGTCCCTATTTTCAAAAAGGGGAAAAGAGAGGACCCAAACAATTACCGCCCAGTCAGCCTGACATCAATACCAGGAAAGATTCTAGAGCAGATCATTAAGCAAACAGTCTGTGAGCACCTAGAAAGAAACTCTGTGATCACTAAAAGTCAGCATGGGTTCCTGAAAAATAAGTCATGTCAGACTAATCTGATCTCATTTTTTGACAGAATTACAAGCCTGGTAGATGAAGGGAACGCTGTGGATGTAGCCTATCTTGATTTCAGCAAGGCCTTTGACAAGGTGCCCCATGATATTCTTGTAAAGAAGCTGGTAAAATGTGGGCTAGACAATGCTACCATTCAGTGGATTTGTAGCTGGCTTACTGACCGAACCCAAAGGGTGCTCATCAATGGCTCCTCATCCTGGAGAGTAGTGACTAGTGGGGTGCCACAGGGTTCTGTCTTGGGCCCAGTCTTGTTCAACATCTTTATCAATGACTTGGATGATGGGCTTGAGGGAATCCTGAGCAAGTTTGCAGATGACACCAAATTGGGAGGGGTGGCTAACACCCCAGAGGACAGGATCACACTTCAGAATGACCTTAACAGATTAGACAACTGGGCCAAAGCAAACAAGATGAATTTTAACAAGGAGAAATGTAAAGTACTACACTTGGGCAAAAAAAATGAAAGGCACAAATACAGGATGGGAGACACCTGGCTTGAGAGCAGTACATGTGAAAAGGATCTAGGAGTTTTGGTTGACCACAAACTTGACATGAGTCAGCAGTGTGATGCAGCAGCTAAAAAAGCCAATGCAATTCTGGGCTGCATCAATAGGAGTATAGCATCTAGATCAAGGGAAGTAATAGTACCACTGTATTCTGCTCTAGTCAGACCTCACCTGGAGTATTGTGTCCAGTTCTGGGCACCACAGTTCAAGAAGGATACAGACAAGCTGGAACGTGTCCAGAAGAGGGCAACCAAAATGGTCAAAGGCCTGGAAACAAAGCCTTATGAGGAACGGCTTAGGGAGCTGGGTATGTTTAGCCTGGAGAAGAGAAGGTTAAGGGGTGATATGATAGCAATGTTCAAATATATAAAAGGATGTCATATAGAGGCAGGAGAAAGATTGTTTTCTGCTGCTCCAGAGAAGCGGACACGGAGCAATGGATTCAAACTACAAGAAAGAAGATTCCACCTAAACATTAGGAAGAACTTCCTGACAGTAAGAGCTGTTCGACAGTGGAATTTGCTGCCAAGGAGTCTGGTGGAGTCTCCTTCTTTGGAGGTCTTTAAGCAGAGGCTTGACAGGCATATGTCAAGAATGCTTTGATGGTGTTTCCTGCTTGGCAGGGGGTTGGACTGGATGGCCCTCGTGGTCTCTTCCAACTCTATGATTCTATGATTCTTTGTATATTTTTTTAAACATTCCCAATTCTTTAATAGACTTTGTTTTGATTGTCCTCTAATAAGTTCTGTCAATTTTGCTGTTTCTGTGTATTCAATAAACTTATTTTGCCACTCAATTATTGCTGGTATTATATTTCCTTTCCAATTCCTCGCAAGACGGCCTTCTTAAAAGAGCAATGCAAAGAAATAGAGGGAAAAAATAGAATGGGGAAAACCAGAGATCTGTTCAAGAAAATTGGAGATATGAAAGGAACATTTTGTACAAAGATTACCATAATAAAGGACAAAAGTGGTAAGGACTTAACAGAAGCAGAAGACATCAAGAAGAGGTGGCAAGAATACACAGAGGAATTATACCAGAAAGATATGGAGGTCTCGTACACCCCAGGTAGTGTGGTTGCTGCTGACCTTGAGCCAAGCATCCTGGAGAGTGAAGTCAAATGGGCCTTAGAAAGCACTGCTAATAACAAGGCCAGTGGAGGTGATGGTATTCCAGCTGAACTATTTAAAATTTTAAAAGATGATGCTGTTGAGGTGCTACACCCAATATGCCAGCAAGTTTGGAAAACTCAGCAATGACCAGAGGATTGGAGAAGATCAGTCTACATCCCAATTCCAAAGAAGGGCAGTGCCAAAGAATTCTCCAACTACCGCACAATTGCGCTCATTTCACACGCTAGCAAGGTTAGGCTTAAAATTCTACAAGGCAGTCTTAGGCAATATGTGGACCGAGAACTCCCAGAAGTGCAAGCTGGATTTCGAAGGGGCAGAGGAACTAGAGACCAAATAGCAAACATGCGCTGGATTATGGAGAAAGCTAGAGAATTCCAGAAAAACATCTACTTCTGCTTCATTGACTATGCAAAAGCCTTTGATTGTGTCAACCACAGCAAACTAAGCCAAGTTCTTAAAGAATTGGGAGTGCCTGATCACCTCATCTGTCTCCTGAGAAATCTCTATGTGGGACAAGAAGCTACAGTTAGAACTTGATACGAAACAACTGATTGGTTCAAAATAGGGAAAGGAGTACGACAAGGCTGTATATTGTCTCCCTGAAGGCATTGAGGAGTTCTGCCCATTCTCTGTCCCCTGTTTGCATTTCACCATCTTCTCCTCTGAGTGACCCCACTGTTTCCTTGTTCTTCCTTTTGCTATGGACATACCCATAAAAGCCCTTTTTGTTGCTTTTAACCTCTCTGGCGAGCCTGAGTTCATTCTGTGCTTTAGCTTTTCTGACTTTGTCTCTACATGTGCTGGCTATATGTTTGAATTCCTCTCTGGTGATTTCCCCCCTTTTCCATTTTTTGTACATATCCTTTTTAAATCTTAACTCAGTTAAAAGTTCTTTAGATAGCCACCCTGGCTTCTTTAGGTACCTTCCATGTTTCCATCTCATTGGTATTGCCTGAAGTTGTGCTTTTAATATCTCCTTTTTAACAAACTCCCAACCATCATGAACTCCCTTCCCTTTTAGTATTTCTGTCCATGGGATCTCACCCAGCGTTTCCCTAAGTTTTCTGAAGTCGACTTTCTTAAAGTCTAGATTTGAGTCTAGATTTGAGTCTTAGTATGCTTGGTTGTTCCTTTCCGCTGAATAATAAACTCCAGAAGAGCATGATCACTCCCACCTAATGATCCTGCCACTTCTACCCCACAATGAAATTGTCTGCAAGGCCAGTGAGGAATCTGTTCGACCTTATGCTCTTGGCTGAGTTTGACATCCAACAAATATCAGGATAGTTGAAACATTGTTCAGAGACAGAAATAATGGTATATGTATGGTAAAGCTTGTAAGGGGGGGGGGAATAAAACAAAATAAATATAAAATATATTATAAAATAAAGTACAGTATAACAACACAACAAAAAAGACAACATATGTATAATCAAAGTCCAGCATAGATGGAAGCAAGTCGCATTTTAGTTTAATATATGTTAAATTGGATTATTTGTTTATGATAAGGTGGTGGGTGGGATAGGGGGAAGGTTTGGTGTAATATCTTTTTATGTAATTTTTTATATTTGTATATGTCTTTACTGAGGTTTAGGGACCCAGGTGGTGCTGTGGCTTAAACCACAGTGTCTAGGGCTTGCTGATCAGAAGGTCGGTGGTTCGAATCCCTGCCACAGGGTGAGCTCCTGTTGTTCGGTCCCAGCTCCTGCCCACCTAGCAGTTCGAAAGCACATCAAAGTGCAAGTAGATAAATAGGGACCGCTCCGGCGGGAAGGTAAACGGCGTTTCCATGCGCTGCTCTGGTTCGCCAGAAGCAGCTTTGTCATGCTGGCCACATGACCCGGATACTGTCTACGGACAAACGCCGGCTTCCTCGGCCTATAGAGCGAGATGAGAGCTGCAACACCAGAGTCGATCACGACTGGACCTGATGGTCAGGGGCCCCTTTACCTTTACCCAACTGAGGTTTATTTGTACTTATTTGTAATTTTTCTTTTGGTATCTGTATTAAATTTGATAAAAAAGGAAAAAGGAAAAACAAAAGAAAACAAATCTGTATTTTCTAATTTGATCCAATCCCGGAACCAAGTAACCCAGCCCACTTCATAATAAAGTTTAAAATCTGGGAGAATCCTCCTCTGTCTTTATGGCTGTATTTTATATTTTATCCTTGGGTCCTTCCCTTTCCAGATGAATTTTGAAATATCTTTTTGCCATTTTGGAAAGCGGAATTGTCTGGAATACAAACAACATTTTTGGCAATGCGTTCATCTTGATTGCCACAATTCTTCCTAAGAATGATAAATTCATGCTACTCCATATTTCCAGATTGTACCTTTTTATTCCATTCTAGATTTTTGTTCATAATTATCTTTATAAATATCAATTGAAATGACTTCTAATGGAGATACCCACCAAAGAGTGGGGGGCTCTTTTCAAGTTTGTCTAGATCACAGAGCACCAATTGGTGGAAGAGTGTGATAGATAGGTTGGAATCAGGTGGGTTTAAATTGCTGTAACGGCTGATCATTCGATCCAATTGAAACAACAGGCAAACTTAATAGGCTGTATAATAACAATTGCAGAGGAAAGAAAGTCCACCTGCGTCCTGCCCCACGGCCTGGCGGAGCAGCTCCGTCTTGGGGGAAAGGCCAGCTGGATCCTCTGGGGCACAGCAGGAGAGGCGACCCCGTGGGCCCGAGGCCTTGGAGGGCTTTCAAGGGGCAAATCAGCCCCTTCCAGCTGCCCTTCTTGCCAGGCCCCTCCCTGGCTTCCATCCGCCCAGACCTGGAGTCCAAGGACACAGGTGACACCGGGTCCAAACACCTCCTGAAATGGCCTGGATTTCAAGGTCGAACTTCAGGCCTTTTCACTTTCCATTGACTTATGCGGGCCGTTTCCTTTCTTTCTTGCAGGATGTCGTTTATTTGGAGAAAATTCAAAAACCGAAACAAAATCTATCCTGCCCAGGAGGGGCGGCAGCGGCAGCAACAACAGCCACAGCCGCAGCGCCAGCAGGAGGGGCAGCAGCGGCAGCAACAACAGCCGCAGCCGCAGCGCCAGCAGGAGGGGCAGCAGCGGCAGCAACAACAGCCGCAGCCGCAGCGCCAGCAGGAGGGGCAGCAGCGGCAGCAACAACAGCCGCAGCCGCAGCGCCAGCAGGAGGGGCAGCAGCGGCAGCAACAACAGCAGCACCCGCAGCGCAAGCAGGAGGGGCAGCAGCGGCGGCAACAACAGCAGCAGCGCCAGCAGCAGCAGCAGCAGCAGCAGTACCAGCAGGAGGGGCAGCAGCGCCAGCAACAGCAGCAGGAGGGGCAGCAATGCCAGCAGGAGGGGCAGCAGCTGCAGCAAGAGCAGCAGCAGCAGGAGGAGCAGCAGCAGCTGCAGGAGCAGCAGCAGCAGCAGCAGGAGGGGCAGCAGCTGCAGCAACAGCAGCAGGAGGGGCAGCAATGCCAGCAGGAGGGGCAGCAGCTGCAGCAACAGCAGCAGCAGCAGGAGGAGCAGCAGCAGCTGCAGGAGCAGCAGCAGCAGCAGCAGGAGGGGCAGCAGCTGCAGCAACAGCAGCAGCAGCAGGAGGGGCAGCAACGGCAGCAGGAGGGGCAGCAGCGGCGGCAGCAGCAGGAGGGGCAGTGCCCGTCCACACTGGCATTGCCTTCAACATCGGCAGCAGAGGCTCCTACCGGTAGGAAAGCCGAGACCTCTGGGCCAGCATTGCCAGGTGAGTAGACAGAACCAGATCCCTTTTGGGTTCCCCTTGGCAATGCCTCCATCCTACGAGGCCAGGGTCTCTCTTGGTCCCCCCCCTCTTTTTTGGGGGAAATATATTTATTAATTTTATAAAAAGAACAAAAACAGTCAATTCACATTAATAATCCACCCATACAAAATAGTTCATCAACACATAAAAAGAAACACAAAAACAAACAACAACAGCAAAAATGCAAGAAAGACAAAAGAAGAAGAAAAGAATATTACTCTTAACTTTTTCATTGCATTGTGGACCCTCATTGGGTCCCTATTAAAATTAACCTTTCAGCAGTTTTCACAATATTTTAAACCTCTTATTACAATTCTCTCTATACCTTTCAATTCAATACCAATCTACAAACCCCCAATTTATATTATTAACATCCAAACAATTAATTCATATCTCTAAAAAAATTCCAATATCTAATCTTGCTATTATTTCTCCCCTTAGCTTATACTTTTTACCAACAATGATTCACAATTTATAATATTACCACTTCTCTCATAATACCTTTAAACAAACTAAAAATAATTTCATCCCCCCCCTCTCCTGGATCTAGATTTCCCAGGTGGCTCAGCGAATTCCGTAATTCATTCCAGTCTCGGACCTTTCCAATCAATCCGTCCTAACATCAAGCATTTAAATTTTTTAACCCACTCCCACCCTTTCCCCAGACTTTTTAAAGACAGCTTTGCTGTTTCTTCCCTTTTCCACCTGTTTCCCAACATCCTCCACCTCCCTTCCCATTTTCCCAGAGTGTACATTGCCCTCCCTCTCTCACTAGGAGAGCAACAATATCCTCTGGTTCTCCCTCGAGGCGCCCTTGGTCCACTTCTGAATCCTGTTCCCACATCTCACACTTGTGGAGCATTCCAATCTTCTTCCTCCTCTTCTTTGCAACACTCTCTTGCCCCCCCCCTCCTTTGGAAGAGGCGTGTCACATGGAGCAGGGACTTCCGGGTGGCTGACCCTGTTCTGCGTTGCTGGGGGTTGGACTAGGTGACCCCACAGGTCCCTTCAGGCGCTACAGTTCTATGATCCCTGTTCACATGTGGCATGCACCCACTCATTGCAACAGTCGAGAAGCCCCCTGACAAAGAACTGGCCCTCTTTTTTCGTGTAGAAGACGAGGTTTTTTATCCCCCAAATGGGGGCTCCTCTTCTACATGGGTAGTGCTGAGGGGGGACGGGCGGCGGTTGGTTGTAACCGCCAGGAGGAGATTTCCAGCGGTGATTTGTCTGCTGTTTCTTGGCTGTTGTCGATGGGCTGTTGCTGTGGCAATGGGGCAGACGATAGGTGACTTGGTTGATGCATGAGATTGGTTTGCGGGTGAGCGATTAATGGCTACCCCCCCCCCCCAGAAAAAGCTCAACAACTCTGGGCAAATACACGGGAAAATATGGTACCTTTCCCTCTCGTCCGCTTCATTTACTCACCTCTCTCTCTCTCTCTTTCTCAAGAACTCTCAGATGAAAACTTCGAGTATTTGTGGGCGGGGAAGAAGATGCCGGAAGAGATGGGTGAGAGGGAAATTTTGGACACCATCCTCCAACACCTCCGGCAACCTCCCCAGGTGTGTGTGATTCAAATCACTAGTCAGTAAGACTTGATTTTACATTCTTGCTTAATATTTACAACCAGATGAAGGTTTCATTTTGGGAATAATAAATTTTCAGAGTAGTTTTTACAGTTATACCAAAAATTTCCCAGTACGTTTCTGAGCACAATTCAAAGTGTTGGTGCTGACCTTTAAAGCCCTAAACGGCCTCAGTCCAGTATACCTGAAGGAGCGTCTCCACCCCCATCGTTCTGCCCGGACACTGAGGTCCAGCACCGAGGGCCTTTTGGCGGTTCCCTCGCTGCGAGAAGCCAAGTTACATGGAACCCGGCAGAGGGCCTTCTCAGTAGTGGCACCCGCCTTGTGGAACGCCCTCCCACCAGATGTCAAAGAGAAAAACAACTACCAGACTTTTGGAGGACATCTGAAGGCAGCCCTGTTTAGGGAAGCTTTTAATGTTTAATAGATTATTGTATTTTAATATTTCTGTTGGAAGCAGCCCGGAGTGCCTGGGGAAGCCCAGCCGGATGGGTGGGGTATAAATAATAAATTATTATTTAAATTATTATTTCTGCTTTGGTTATACTGTTAGAAATGCATAGACAGATAATCATGAAATTATTGTGAGGTTTAATAAGTTAACTGTGTATATTTGGGCAACTTTTCTGCTATACTTTATTGGAAGGAGATGAACAATCATTTCCTCAATAACAATTTAAACAATTTATTTAACTAAAACAATAAGATTATAGCATATGTATTCATGTTTGTTAACTGATGTGGTTAAACATTTTTTTAAAAAAATTAGACTGAATGTTGTTGTTGTTGTTGTTTAGTCGTTTAGTCGTGTCCGACTCTTCGTGACCCCATGGACCATAGCACGCCAGGTACTCCTGTTTTGCACTGCCTCCCGCAGTTTGGTCAAACTCATGTTCGTAGCTTCGAGAACACTGTCCAACCATCTCGTCCTCTGTCGTCCCCTTCTCCTAGTGCCCTCAATCTTTCCCAACATCAGGGTCTTTTCCAAGGATTCTTCTCTTCTCATGAGGTGGCCAAAGTATTGGAGCCTCAGCTTCAGGATCTGTCCTTCCAGTGAGCACTCAGGGCTGATTTCCTTAAGAATGGATAGGTTTGATCTTCTTGCAGTCCATGGGACTCTCAAGAGTCTCCTCCAGCACCATAATTCAAAAGCATCAATTCTTCGGCGATCAGCCTTCTTGATGGTCCAGCTCTCACTTCCATACATCACTACTGGGAAAACCATAGCTTTAACTATACGGACCTTTTTCGGCAAGGTGATGTCTCTGCTTTTTAAGATGCTGTCTAGGTTTGTCATTGCTTTTCTCCCAAGAAGCAGGCGTCTTTTAATTTCGTGACTGCTGTCACCATCTGCAGTGATCAAGGAGCCCAAGAAAGTAAAATCTCTCACTGCCTCCATTTCTTCCCCTTCTATTTGCCAGGAGGTGATGGGACCAGTGGCCATGATCTTGGTTTTTTTGATGTTAAGTTTCAGGCCATATTTTGCGCTCTCCTCTTTCACCCTCATTAAAAGGTTCTTTAATTCCTCCTCACTTTCTGCCATCAAGGTTGTGTCATCTGCATATCTGAGGTTGTTGATATTTCTTCCGGCAATCTTAATTCCGATTTGGGATTCATCTAGTCCAGCCTTTCGCATGATGAATTCTGCATATAAGTTAAATAAGCAGGGAGACTGTAATGGTCGGTGGCTCTCACTTGCCCGTCCCAGCCAATCTCTTGACTTGAGCAGCTTGTGGGAAACACACAACTCGGCGCTTCTCTTGTGAGCCGTAGTCAAAACAATTTCCCAGTAGTTCGCTACCACCACCCTTTCTCACTTGCACCTGGCCAGAGAGTCTAAAAGGGATAGCTCTCCGCCTTGTTACAAGGTTGCAAGCCTCTGACTACTCTTAGTAGAATTGGCAGAAATTCAACTGGTTTGGTTTCTTTACTCAAACCCAGGCACACTCACTTGTGCAGCCCAACACTCAGTATGCGACCAAATGGTCAAGGGACCGGACTAGTTGCCCCACCCTGAACAATACTCAAGGTCCAAACCAAAATATACCTTTTCAAGGCTTTATTAAAAAGTGTAAAACATACAACTTGTGAGGTTACAGAGATAGCAAATAATAAACATAAGCATACAAATTGCTCTAACTAAAGGATACATACGGTTACGCAGATATATCTTGTTGTAAAGCTTTCAGAAGGCGCAGCCCGCAGGCCCCCCTTCCCTTCTCACAGCTTCATACTGGCAGAAGCTCTGGCAAAATTGCAAGTGGCAAAATGCGAAGTTCTAATGCTAGAACTCCCAAGTTATGGGGAAAGGGTCAGGTGGGGTTCCGTTTTCCCACCAATGGAAATAAGGCTCCAATTAGCAATTTACCAATGATGGCAGGTGTAACCCATTTGTCTTCACCTGTCTTACTTCACACTCTGATTTAACACTAGCAAATAGTAAGACAGTTCTCTCATTCCCTCCCAACTCATCAGGGTCAAACCGACCTCAGGTGGACAGGATAGAGTGATTAAACCCCCTCCCATCCGTACCATAAGGAAATAGGGAACACCGGTGTTTCTTCTTCAGCCAAAGGCAATTACCACATTCCTTTGCAGGCAGCTAATTGGGGCTAGCAGAGAGGGACTTGGCAAGTTTTGTTAAAGGCCCAGCCTCCTCTTGCTGTCTCCCCCAGCATCCATTGCTCTTAACCAAGGATTCAGAATTGTTCATACTATAACTCCCATGCCATATCCATGACAGAGACAATATACAACCTTGTCGTACTCCTTTCCCAATTTTGAACCAATCAGTTGTTCCATATCCAATTCTAACTGTAGCTTCTTGTCCCACATAGAGATTTCTCAGGAGACAGATGAGGTGATCAGGCACTCCCATTTCTTTAAGAACTTGCCATAGTTTGCTGTGGTCGACACAGTCAAAGGCTTTTGCATAGTCAATGAAGCAGAAGTAGACGTTTTTCTGGAACTCTCTAGCTTTCTCCATAATCCAGCGCATGTTTGCTATTTGGTCTCTGGTTCCTCTGCCCTTTCGAAATCCAGCTTGCACTTCTGGGAGTTCTCGGTCCACATACTGCCTAAGCCTGCCTTGTAGAATTTTAAGCATAACCTTGCTAGCGTGTGAAATGAGCGCAATTGTGCGGTAGTTGGAGCATTCTTTGGCACTGCCCTTCTTTGGAATTGGGATGTAGACTGATCTTCTCCAATCCTCTGGCCATTGCTGAGTTTTCCAAACTTGCTGGCATACTGGGTGTACCACCTTAACAGCATCATCTTTTAAAATTTTAAATAGTTCAGCTGGAATATCATCACTTCCACTGGCCTTGTTATTAGCAGTGTGTTCTAAGGCCCATTTGACTTCACTCTCCAAGGTGTCTGGCTCAAGGTCAGCAACCACACTACCTGGGGTGTACGAGACCTCCATATCTTTCTGGTATAATTCCTCTGTGTATTCTTGCCACCTCTTCTTGATGTCTTCTGCTTCTGTTAGGTCCTTACCACTTTTGTCCTTTATTACGGTAATCTTTGTACGAAATGTTCCTTTCATATCTCCAATTTTCTTGAACAGATCTCTGGTTTTCCCCATTCTATTGTTTTCCTCTATTTCTTTGCATTGCTCATTTAAGAAGACCCTCTTGTCTCTCCTTGCTATTTTTTGGAAATCTGCATTCAGTTTCCTGTATCTTTCCCTATCTCCCTTGCATTTTGCTTGCCTCCTCTCCTCCGCTATTTGTAAGGCCTCGTTGGACAGCCATTTTGCTTTCTTGCACTTCCTTTTCCTTGGGATGGTTTTCGTTGCTGCCTCCTGTATAATGTTACGAGCCTCCATCCATAGTTCTTCCGGCACTCTGTCCACCAAATCTAAATCCTTAAACCTGTTCCTTGCTTCCACTGTGTATTCATAAGGGATTTGATTTAGATTGTATCTTACTGGCCCAGTGGTTTTTCCTACTTTCTTCAGTTTAAGCTGGAATTTTGCTATAAGAAGCTGATGATCTGAGTTACAGTCAGCTCCAGGTCTTGTTTTTGCTGACTGTATAGAGCTTCTCCATCTTTGGCTGCAGAGAATATAATCAATCTGATTTCAATGCTGCCCATTTGGTGAGATCCATGTGTAGAGTCGTCTCTTGTGTTGTTGGAAAAGAGTGTTTGTGATGACCAGCTTGTTCTCTTGACAGAACTCTATTAGCCTTTGCCCTGCTTCATTTTGAACTCCAAGGCCAAACTTGCCAGTTGTTCCTTTTATCTCTTGATTCCCTACTTTAGCATTCCAATCCCCTGTAATGAGAAGAACATCCTTCTTTGGTGTCATTTCTAGAAGGTGTTGTAAGTCTTCATAGAATTGGTCAATTTCACTTTCTTCAGCACCGGTAGTTGGTGCATAAACTTGGATTACTGTGATGTTAAAAGGTCTGCCTTGGATTCGTATTGAGATCATTCTGTCATTTTTGAGATTGCATCCCATTACAGCTTTTGCCACTCTTTTGTTGACTATAAGGGCCACTCCATTTCTTTTACGGGATTCTTGCCCACAGTAGTAGATATGATAGTCACCCGAACTGAATTCACCCATTCCCTTCCATTTTAGTTCACTGATGCCCAGGATGTCAATATTTATTCTTGCCATCTCATTTTTGACCACACCCAGCTTACCTCCATCCATGGTTCTTACATTCCAGGTTCCTATGCAATACTTTTCTTTACAGCATCAGACTTTCCTTTCGCTTCCAGGCATATCCGCAACTGAGCGACCTTTTGGCTATGGCCCAGCCGCTTCATCAGCTCTGAATCTACTTGTACTTGTCCTCCGCTCTTCCTCAGTAGCATGTTGGACGCCTTCCGACCTGAGGGGCTCATCTTCCAGCGTCATAACTTTTATATGCCTGTTGTCTTTGTCCATGGAGTTTTCTTGGCAGGGATACTGGAGTGGCTTGCCAGTTCCTTCTCCAGGTGGATCACATTTAGTCAAAACTCCCTAATATGACCTATCCATCTTGGGTGGCCCTGCATGGCATAGCTCATAGCTTCTCTGAGTTATTCAAGCCCCTTCGCCGCGACAAGGTATTGATCCATGAAGGGGAGACTGAATTTTAGCACATATGAAAAACTTAAAACAAATCCTTATTTCCCAGTGAATAGCCTTTGGACTATAATGCAACTTAAACAGAAAACTATATTTCGAAAGATTTCTCCTCCAAAAGCATGTTATTATAGAAATCCAATTTATTGTTTTTTTTTTAAAAAAAATCCCATTTAAATCAAAGAAATCTGATTTTTTAATCATTGATTTTTATTCACCCTGGTCTGATGTTACGCAGCGTGAACCAGGATCCCCCAACCTGGTGCCCTCTAAATGTTCTGGACCATATGCTGGCTGGGGCTGGTGAGAGCATGTAGAAGGGTTCAAGTTGAGGGGAACTGCCATGAACTATCACAGGGATAGGCAAACTCGGCCCTCCAGCTGTTTGGGGACTACAAGTCCCATCATCCCTAGCTAATAGGACAAGTGGTCAGGAATGATGGGCATTGTAGTCCCAAAACAGCTGGAGGGCCGAGTTTGCCTCTGCCTGAACTGTCGGGAGCCCGACAGTTCAGGCTCTCAAGAGCAGTTTCTTTGCCAGGCATGTGAGGCATGTGCATTTGGCAGAGCACGCAAGCAAATACTTTAGGCAACAGAAAAATGAATCAATCAGAAGACTGGGGGTGGTCTTTTTTCTGTTTGTCATTATGGTATGTATTTTGGTGCTTTTATATTGTAAACCGTCCTGTGATCTTTGGAAGAAGGGCAGTACAGGAATTTAATAAAGAATAGGAATAGCCACAATGCCTAGGTTCTGTCGGTTCATGGCAGGAAACAAAGTGCTTTAAATGAATGGGGTGTTTCTCAGTCCAGAGGCTTTATTCCATCTTGTTTGGAGTGTTACTAATCTATAATTAAAAGGTTTTCAAGAATACCTTTAAAAAAACAACCCAGAGGCCTTTTTGTTTGAAATAGTTGGAGATGAGATCCCCCCAAAAGATGGTATATTCTTTTTGTATGCCACAACTGCAGCTAGATTATTAATAGCTAAATCTTGGAAATCTCAAGAAATACCCACCATTGATGACTGGCAGATGAAGATGATGGACTATATGGAACTTGCCAAGATGACCGGAAGGATCCGCGACCAGAAGGAGGAGACGGTCAAAGAAGACTGGAAGAAATTTAGAGACTATTTAAAGAAATATTGCAAGATCTAATTAATCTTTAAGGAAGCAGTGTATAGGCTTTAGGCAATATAACAGAAATTGTATTTAGGTTAGAAAGATAAGACTTCCGCTCGTGCTCGTCGGGAGTTATGGCTGACCCGTACCATCATCCCCGACCTCCATGGGGAATTTGGCGGCTGCTAGGGGAGTAAAGCAGTCTCCCCACCCTCCCGGGTTTGATGGGAGGGGCTGCTGGCCCGCGGATGCCCCCTAACCCACCCCGATCTTTCGGGGCACATGTAGAGACAAAGCACATGTAGAGACAATGTCAGAAAAGCTAAAGCACAGAATGAACTCAGGCTTGCTAGAGAGGTTAAAAGCAACAAAAGGGGCTTTTATGGGTATGTCCGTAGCAAAAGGAAGAACAAGGAAACAGTGGGGTCACTTAGAGGAGAAGATGGTGAAATGCAAACAGGGGGCAGAGAAAGGGCTTGTTGTTGTTTAGTCGTGTCCGATTCCAGGGATCACTCAAGGCTGATTTCCTTAAGAATGGATAGGTTTGATCTTCTTGCAGTCCATGGGACTCTCAAGAGTCTCCTCCAGCACCATAGACAACAGGCATATGGTGCTGGAGAGAAAGGGCAGAACTCCTCAATGCCTTCTTTGCCTCAGTCTTCTCCAAAAAAGAAAACAATGCCCGACCTGAAGAATATGGAGCAGATGATTCAACAGGGGAAACACAGCCCAGAATAAGTAAGGAGGTAGTACAAGAATACTTGGCTAGTTTAGTATTCAAGTCTCCAGGGCCAGATGAACTACATCCAAGAGAATTAAAAGAACTGGCAGAGGTGATTTCAGAGCCACTGGGAATAATCTTTGAAAATTCCTGGAGAACAGGGGAAGTTCCAGCAGACTGGAGGAGGGCAAATGTTGTCCCTATTTTCAAAAAGGGGAAAAGAGAGGACCCAAACAATTACCGCCCAGTCAGCCTGACATCAATACCAGGAAAGATTCTAGAGCAGATCATTAAGCAAACGGTCTGTGAGCACCTAGAAAGAAACTCTGTGATCACTAAAAGTCAGCATGGGTTTCTGAAAAATAAGTCATGTCAGACGAATCTGATCTCATTTTTTTGACAGAATTACAAGCCTGGTAGATGAAGGGAACGCTGTGGATGTAGCCTATCTTGATTTCAGCAAGGCCTTTGACAAGGTGCCCCATGATATTCTTGTAAAGAAGCTGGTAAAATGCGGGCTAGACAATGCTACCATTCAGTGGATTTGTAACTGGCTTACTGACCAAACCCAAAGGGTGCTCATCAATGGCTCCTCCTCATCCTGGAGAGTAGTGACTAGTGGGGTGCCACAGGGTTCTGTCTTGGGCCCAGTCTTATTTAACATCTTTATCAATGACTTGGATGATGGGCTTGAGGGCATCCTGAGCAAGTTTGCAGACTACACCAAATTGGGAGGGGTGGCTAATACCCCAGAGGACAGGATCACACTTCAAAATGACCTTAACAGATTAGACAACTGGGCCAAAGCAAACAAGATGAATTTTAACAAGGAGAAATGTAAAGTACTACACTTGGGCAAAAAAAATGAAAGGCACATTTACAGGATGGGAGACACCTGGCTTGAGAGCAGTACATGTGAAAAGGATCTGGGAGTCTTGGTAGACCACAAACTTGACATGAGTCAGCAGTGTGATGCAGCAGCTCAAAAAGCCAATGCAATTATGGGCTGCATCAATAGGAGCAGGGCCGTCTTAAGCACCTTTGGCGCGACGGGCGGGCGGGCTCAGCGTGCAGCGCGGTCGTCAAGGACACTGCTGCGCAACGGGCGGGCGGGCTTGCTGCGCGGCGGAGCGGCCGGCGGATGGGCAGCGCGGCTGCGTGGCGCCCCACTGGCGGGCCGGCGCCGTGGCACCCTGCGCCACCCAGCCTGGCCGTAGAGCCAGCCCTGAATAGGAGTATAACATCTAGATCAAGGGAAGGAATAGTACCACTGTATTCTGCTCTGGTCAGACCTCACCTGGAGTCCTGTGTCCAGTTCTGGGCACCACAGTTCAAGAAGGATATTGACAAGCTGGAACGTGTCAAGAAGAGGGCAACCAAAATGGTCAAAGGCCTGGAAACGATGCCTTATGAGGAACGGCTTAGGGAGCTGGGTATGTTTAGCCTGGAGAAGAGAAGGTTAAGGAGTGATATGATAGCCATGTTCAAATATATAAGAGGATGTCATATAGAGGAGGGAGAAAGACTGTTTTCTGTTGCTCCAGAGAAGTGGACACGGAGCAATGGATTTAAACTACAAGAAAAAAGATTCCACCTAAACATTAGGAAGAACTTCCTGACAGTAAGAGCTGTTCGGCAGTGGAATTTGCTACCAAGGAGTGTGGTGGAGTCTCCTCCTTTGGAGGTCTTTGACAGGCATATGTCAATAATGCTTTGAATGCTTTGAGGCTTGACAGGCATATGTGAAGAATGCTTTGATGGTGTTTCCTGCTTGGCAGGGGGTTGGACTGGATGGCCCTTGTGGTCTCTTCCAACTCTATGATTCTATGAGGGGGGGCTGGGCCGAGCACCCATGGGGGCCGGAACTCCTGGAGGCTACCCTGTTCGAGCGCAAGTTCCATGATTTAAGAGAAATAATTGGATTTAAATTCATGGACATGCTTCAAAAGACGGGGGAGAAGATACTGCCAGGAATTCCAGCTGCTGAGTGATAAGAGAATCGAGGGAATACCACACCAAGGAAAAAAGAATTATTTGGACGGAACGAAAAGGGAGGAGAACTTTTTATTTTCTATACATAAAGATGTACTTAACACCTTCCCTGACGGACGGTCCTAAATATTTGGAACAAATGAGAAATTAGGATGTTTATCTCAAAAGCTGCGACAAAAGAGGAGGTAATAACTAGAGGAATCCCCAGACTTTGAAGCATGGGAAGTCAAAAAATTTATGATTTGGCATAATATTTGGTTTAATTGATATGTAATTGTATAATCTGAAATAATTGATGTGATATAATTGGTTTGTAATTGGAAAATTTAATAAATGGGTTTTGTTTTGTTTTTAAAAAAAGGAAAATATGATTAAAAAAATCTTTTTTGAAATGTATGGTTTTAGAAGAGGAACCTGCTGAATGTTAAAAAATGGACAATGTAGCTCAGAGGGGGAGAATGAGGCAAGTCCCCATATATTGAAAAGGAGAATGTAAGGAATGGTAAAATTATAGGTGTTAATTTTTTTGCTGTTTTTTTCTTTTCTTTTGTTTGTTTGTTTGCTTGTTTGTCTGTTTTGTTACTAGTGCATAAAATCAATAAAAATTATTACTTAAAAAAGGAGTGTTACTTAAAAAAAAAGAATTGATTGCAATAGATTTTACTCCAAATGATTTTTGCAAGAAGTCTGTTTCTAGGCATGTGGGGTTTTTTTTAGAGAAGATGAGTGGCAAATAAATGGCAACTGTTCTCTAGGCAAGAAACATGACCATTTTCTTCTGCCTTGTCCCAGGTTACACCTGCCTCCAGCCTCAGAGCTGCTGTCCCTGCACAGCAGAAGACATCCCAGGCTGGATATAACAGGGTAAGTCCTGAGTATTGTAGATGATGATGTTTAGCCTAACTTCTCCTCTTTCCTGATTATTTGAATTAACTATGTCCCCACCCCCCATGGCACCGCCTGCCCCTCCTTCTGCTCCCTTTGGAGATTTGGGCCTGAATGTTGTTGTTGTTTAGTCGTTTAGTTGTGTCCGACTCTTCATGACCCCATGGACCAGAGCACGCCAGGCACTCCTGTCTTCCACTGCCTCCCGCAGTTTGGTCAAACTCATGTTCGTAGCTTCGAGAACACTGTCCAACCATCTCGTCCTCTGTCGTCCCCTTCTCCTAGTGCCCTCCATCTTTCCCAACATCAGGGTCTTTTCCAGGTAGTCTTCTCTTCTTATGAGGTGGCCAAAGTCTTGGAGTCTCAGCTTCAGGATCCGTCCTTCCAGTGAGCACTCAGGGCCGATTTCCTTCAGAATGAAGAGGTTTGGTCTTCTTGCAGTCCATGGGACTCTCAAGAGTCTCCTCCAGCACCATAATTCAAAAGCATCAATTCTTCGGCGATCAGCCTTCTATATGGTCCAGCTCTCACTTCCATACATCACTACTGGGAAAACCATAGCTTTAACAATAAGGACCTTTGTCGGCAAGGTGGTGTCTCTGCTTTTTAAGATGCTGTCTAGGTTTGTCATTGCTTTTCTCCCAAGAAGCAGGCGTCTTTTAATTTCGTGACTGCTGTCACCATCTGCAGTGATCAAGGAGCCCAAGAAAGTAAAATCTCTCACTGCCTCAATTTCTTCCCCTTCTATTTGCCAGGAGGTGATGGGACCAGTGGCCATGATCTTGGTTTTTTTGATGTTGAGCTTCAGACCATATTTTGCGCTCTCCTCTTTCACCCTCATTAAAAGGTTCTTTAATTCCTCCTCACTTTCTGCCATCAAGGTTGTGTCATCTGCATATCTGAGGTTGTTTATATTTCTTCTGGCAATCTTAATTTCAGTTTGGGATTCATCCAGTCCAGTCTTTCGCATGATGAATTCTGCGTATAAGTTAAATAAGCAGGGAGACAATATACAACCTTGTCGTACTCCTTTCCCAATTTTGAACCAATCAGTTGTTTTGTATCAAGTTCTAACTGTAGCTTCTTGTCCCACATAGAGATTTCTCAGGAGACAGATGAGGTGATCAGGCACTCCCATTTCTTTAAGAACTTGCCATAGTTTGCTGTGGTCGACACAGCCAAAGGCTTTTGCATAGTCAATGAAGCAGAAGTAGATGTTTTTCTGGAACTCTCTAGCTTTCTCCATAATCCAGCGCATGTTTGCAATTTGGTCTCTGGTTCCTCTGCCCCTTCGAAATCCAGCTTGCACTTCTGGGAGTTCTCGGTCCACATACTGCCTAAGCCTGCCTTGTAGAATTTTAAGCCTAACCTTGCTAGCGTGTGAAATGAGCGCAATTGTGCGGTAGTTGGAGCATTCTTTGGCACTGCCCTTCTTTGGAATTGGGATGTAGACTGATCTTCTCCAATCTTCTGGCCATTGCTGAGTTTTCCAAACTTGCTGGCATATTGGGTGTAGCACCTTAACAGCATCATCTTTTAAAATTTTAAATAGTTCAGCTGGAATATCTTCACTTCCACTGGCCTTGTTATTAGCAGTGCGTTCTAAGGCCCATTTGACTTCACTCTCCAAGATGTCTGGCTCAAGGTCAGCAACCACACTACCTGGGGTGTACGAGACCTCCATATCTTTCTGGTATAATTCCTCTGTGTATTCTTGCCACCTCTTCTTGATGTCTTCTGCTTCTGTTAGGTCCTTACCACTTTTGTCCTTTATTATGGCTGATCAAATTCAAAATCTTTGCCGTATATGCGACAGTATTCATGTGCTTTGTCTTCAGTTGCCAACCTATGTTTTTTACCTTTAAATTTAGAGGAAAGTCCTTCTGGAAATTCCCATCTGAATCTTAGGTTGGCTTTTTTCAGACCATTTGTTATGAACTGGTATCTGTGATGTTGTTGCCTTACGATTGGGGGGTTTCCTTGTACATAGTCACTTGAGACCCATCATCCGAGAGACTGCTTTCATAGCTTTTCTGCAGGATAGCATCTTTAATTTTCTTAGAAGTAAATGTTACCACCAAGCAGTTTGCAGCCTGACCTCTTTCTCGTGATCTATTAGATCGAATGCTGTAACTCTCTATTGATTCCATCAAAAATTCCTGACTCTCCCCCATCTAGTCTGCCAATGTCTTGGCTATGTACCGTACGTTGTCAAATCCTGTTCTCCCTCCTTTTCTGGCAAATCTCTTATTCTAAGGATATTGGATTTTTGTCTCATATCAAGCAGAGCAAGCTCCACTCATGTTCGTAGCTTCGAGAACACTGTCCAACCATCTCGTCCTCTGTTCTCCCGTTCTCCTTGTGCCCTCCATCCTTCCCAACATCAGGGTCTTTTCCAGGGAGTCTTTTCTTCTCATGAGGTGGCCAAAGTATTGGAGCTTCAGCTTCAGGATCTGTCCTTCCAGTGAGCACTCAGGGCTGATTTCCTTAAGACTGGATAGTTTTGATCTGGATAGGTTTGCAGGGGAAACACAGCCCAGAATAAGTAAGGAGGTAGTACAAGAATACTTGGCTAGTTTAGTATTCAAGTCTCCAGGGCCAGATGAACTACATCCAATAGTATTAAAAGAACTGGCAGAGGTGATTTCAGAACCACTGGGAATAATCTTTGAAAATTCCTGGAGAACAGGTGAAGTTCCAGCAGACTGGAGGAGGGCAAATGTTGTCCCTATTTTCAAAAAGGGGGAAAGAGAGGACCCAAACAATTACCGCCCAGTCAGCCTGACATCAATACCAGGAAAAATTCTAGAGCAGATCATTAAGCAAACAGTCTGTGAGCACCTAGAAAGAAACTCTGTGATCACTAAAAGTCAGCATGGGTTTCTGAAAAATAAGTCATGTCAGACGAATCTGATCTCATTTTTTGACAGAATTACAAGCCTGGTAGATGAAGGGAACGCTGTGGATGTAGCCTATCTTGATTTCAGCAAGGCCTTTGACAAGGTGCCCCATGCTATTCTTGTAAAGAAGCTGGTAAAATGCAGGCTAGACAATGCTACCATTCAGTGGATTTGTAACTGGCTTACTGACCGAACCCAAAGGGTGCTCATCAATGGCTCCTCCTCATCCTGGAGAGTAGTGACTAGTGGGGTGCCACAGGGTTCTGTCTTGGGCCCAGTCTTATTCAACATCTTTATCAATGACTTGGATGATGGGCTTGAGGGCAAGTTTGCAGATGACACCAAATTGGGAGGGGTGGCTAATACCCCAGAGGACAGGATCACACCTCAAAATGGCCTTAACAGATTAGACAACTGTGCCAAAGCAAACAAGATGAATTTTAACAAGGAGAAATGTAAAGTACTACACTTAGGCAAAAAAAATGAAAGGCACAAATACAGGATGGGAGACACCTGGCTTGAGAGCAGTACATGTGAAAAGGATCTAGGAGTCTTGGTAGACCACAAACTTGACATGAGTCAGCAGTGTGATGCAGCAGCTCAAAAAGCCAATGCAATTCTGGGCTGCATCAATAGGAGTATAGCATCTAGATCAAGGGAAGTAATAGTACCACTGTATTCTGATCTGGTCAGACCTCACCTGGAGTACTGTGTCCAGTTCTGGGCACCACAGTTCAAGAAGGATACTGACAAGCTGGAACGTGTCCAGAAGAGGGCAACCAAAATGGTCAAAGGCCTGGAAACGATGCCTTATGAGGAACGGCTTAGGGAGCTGGGTATGTTTAGCCTGGAGAAGAGAAGGTTAAGGGGTGATATGATAGCCATGTTCAAATATATCAAAGGATGTCATATAGAGGAGGGAGAAAGATTGTTTTCTGCTGCTCCAGAGAAGCGGACACGGAGCAACGGATTCAAACTACAAGAAAGAAGATTCCACCTAAACATTAGGAAGAACTTCCTGACAGTAAGAGCTATTCGGCAGTGGAATTTGCTACCAAGGAGTGTGGTGGAGTCTCCTTCTTTGGAGGTCTTTAAGCAGAGGCTTGACAGCCATCTGTGAGGAATGCTTTGATGGTGTTTCCTGCTTGGCAGGGGGGTTGGACTGGAAGGCCCTTGTGGTCTCTTCCAACTCTATGATTCTATGATTCTATGATCTTCTTGCAGTCCATGGGACTCTCAAGAGTCTCCTCCAGCACCATAATTCAAAAGCATCAGTTCTCCGGCAATCGGCCTTCTTGTTCTTGAAGCTCCCAACATGAGTCTGACCAAACTGCAGGAGGCAGTGGAAGACAGGAGTGCCTGGCGTGCTCTGGTCCATGGGATCACAAAGAGTCGGACACGACTAAACAACTAAACAACAACAAATTGTTGTAATAGGGGTGCGGGTGGCGCTGTGGGTTAAACCACTGTGCTGCTTGGGATTGCCGGTCGGAAGGTCGGTGGTTCGAATCCCCTCGACGGGGTGAGCTCCCTTTGTTTTGTCCCAGCTCCTGCCAACCTAGCAGTTCGAAAGCACACAGTGCAAGTAGATAAATAAGTACCGCTCTGGTGGGAAGGTAAACAGTGTTTCTGTGCGCTGCTCTGGTTTGGCCAGAAGTGGCTTAGTCATGCTGGCCACATGACCCGGAAAAACTGTCTGCGAAAGCAGACAAACGCTGGTTCCCTTGGCCTCTAAAGCCAAATGAGCGCTGCAAGCCCAGAGTCGTCCGCGACTGGACTTAATTGTCAGGGGTCCCTTTACCTTTAAAGAGTTGTAACATGACTCGGAATTCAGAAGATGTGGTTAAATTAATAGAATGTAGTTTTGCGTGGTAAGAAAACTATGTGTAAACGTGTAAAATTGCATACAAATCATTCAAACAATTGTCTAGTACTTGCAATCTATTATTATTATTTAGTCTTGCCTGACATTTTCAGAAGGTAAAATGGAAATTCTATTGGTGGGGTCTCCTCACTGTGACTCACCCAAACCTTCCCCAACCCTTAGAATGCCCTCTATCGATACTATGGACTCAAACTGCGGGATTCCAGGAGCACAGAGACAGTCCGCCAGTACTTGCAGTTACTGCTGACGTTGCCTCTGGAAGAGGAGGCAGACAGACAGGTGAGTGAATGTGTGGGATGTCCGGGGGGTCCCACCGAGACTCTCGACCTCCAGCCTTCTCCTGGAAGAGCCTCCTTCCTCAGAACCCTCCTTGATGGCTCCAACCTTCTGCTTCAAGCGCCTCCCAGCTCGTCCCTCCCCCAGGCTGCTCCCCAGTGTCCCACCACCACGATCCAGGCTCTAGGTGCCCACCACTCTTACTCCGCCAGCCAGTCCCCACCAGCCCTCTGTCCTTCTTTCCTGAATTGTCTCTGCTCGTGACCTTCGTTCCTCCAACTACACCACCCTCCAAGGTTTTCGTGCCCCCCCCAGTCACACCCTCAAAGCCCCTTATACATAGTAGGAACCGCTTTTCAGCATTCTATACATCTGGGGCAGATTGGTTTAATTTGGGGTTAGCTCAGAGCAGCCAACATGTGGCCCTCAATGCCTTTCTGGGCAGCGCTCAGCAACCTTTGAGGCACCCATACACACCTGTAGGCCTTGCCCTGGGCTTTGGGAAGGAGGCATGTGTGACCTGCCAGGGTCCTGGAGTCCTCCAGCTTCCTTCCCAAAGCCTAGTTAGCTCTTTCCCAGCTTTGGGAAGAAGACGCTGGGAAGGCTCTAGGTCCTGCCAGAGCCTCGTGCCTCCTTCCCCAAACCCAGAGCCTCACCTGCCTACCTTTGGGAAGGCAGCATGTGGGTCAGGTGGGTGTGTGGGTGTCAAATTTTGGCCTTGCTCCCCTCTCCCACACGACAAGTCAGTGTGCGGCCCACAGGTTCTGTGCTGATCTACTCTTGCGGCCCACTTGCTATGAAAAATTGGAGCACCCTGCTTTAGATTGTGCATCTTTGACGTTTGACGTGCATCATTCTACCTAGGGCATTTCGGAGGCCATTAGCGTGGCAGCGTACGGACATCTTGCGCAAATTTTCAGAGGAGTTCGGGAGTTCGGGCACACAAGCAAGGCTGAGATGTCGGAGGTAAGGGTGTCAAGTGAGGAAGGAGCAGAGCAAGCGTGTAGGTTAGCCGCCCCCAGCCTGGTGCCCCTTCCCCATCCATGTGTTTTGAATTGGCGTGGATGTAAATAGCCACTAAGGACCCATCCCAATCTTTCATAGCCAAAGTATATGAAACAGACCCTGGGTTCCTCTGATCTAGAAAAACAGAGCTGCGTTGGAAGAGAATTCATCCTGCCCCATTTCAAAATATGCTCTTTTTCAAGGGATGGGATCCTTACCATTCCCAAAAGGCAATTGGATCTGCTCATCCTCTCAGTATGGAAGGCCAGAAAACTTCCTCTGGGGGGGTATGTCTCAGTCATCCTCAGGGCCGTCTCGAGCAGGCCACCGGGACTGCACCTAGAGCCGGACCTGGTCATCCTTCTGAAGCGGGCTCCAGCAGCCCTGTCTCTGTGGCTCCAGATCCTAGATCTGATTTGATCCCTTTGCTCAGTCAGTCAGTCAGTCAGTCAAAGGGATTCATCAGCCAGTGTGGTGTAGTGTTCAAGAGCGGTGGACTCGTAATCTGGTGAACTGGGTTCAGGTCCCCGCTGCTCCACATGCAGCTGCTGGGTGACTGAAATATCCTTGGAGTCGAGAGTGAATTTCATGCTCTTTATTCGGCTTGTAGTAGCAAGAAGAAGGGAAGAATGGCTCTTTCACCAAAACGTCTCCTATATACATTATTTACACAATGGGCCTTGCGTGATTGCCTACTTCAGGGCTGCTCCTGCAGGCCAATCAGGTTTCTGATTCACTTCCACCTGGAGCTGGATTGGGCGGCTCCTGCGGACCAAGCAGACTGCTGCATTCTGGATCCTATTGTTCTAGGATTCAGCTCAGTACATAACAGTGACCTTGGGCTAGTCCCACTTCTCTGAAGTCTCTCAGCCCCCCTCACCTCACAGAGTGTTTGTTGTGGGGGAGGAAGGGAAAGGAGATTGTTAGCCGGTATGAGACTCCTTCGGGTAGTGATAAAGCGGGATATCAAATCCATACTCTTCTTTTTCTTCTTCATTGGTCATCACAAAAGTACAAGCAATACAAAAGTAGAGTGACTCATGTTTTTAGGTTGGTTGTCAGATGGCTGGTTGGCATTTCTTCAATAGTGGAAGCTAATGGGGACGATGACCCCCAAGGGTCATCTAGTCCAACCCCCTGCAATGCAGGAATCTCAACTAAAGCATCCCTGACAGATGGTCATCCACAACCTCCCAAGGGAGAGTGCTCTGCTGTCAGGAAGTTGCAGGGGTTCTCTGTGGTTTTGAATGAAGAGCCTCTTAGAGTTTGGAAGAGGGGAGGGAGCCAAACCCAAGAGAGAAGGCAGCCGGCAGGTTGGGAGAGGCAGAGAGAAAGAAAGAGGGGAGAGGTTTCAGCTGCAAGTAGCTTTTTTTTTAAAAAAAAGGGGAGCTGCCCAAGTTGCTCTCGTGTAAGGGTTCTTCTGCCTTCTGGGAGTGCCTGCTGGCCACATTCAAGTGTGCTTTAGAGTAGACCCATTGAATTGAATGAACATGACCAAGTTAGGCCCATTCATTTCCATAGGTCTCCTTGGAGGAAAGCATAGTTGAGTATCACTCTCTGTGTTCACCTCCATATAATAATTAAGTGAATTATTACAAAGGCATAGTAACTGCGTGGAGATCTAACATCGTTCTGCCCGGACACTGAGGTGCAGCTCCGAGGGCCTTCTGGCGGTTCCCTCGTTGCGAGAAGCCAAGTTGCAGGGAACCAGGCAGAGGGCCTTCTCGGTAGTGGTGCTCGCCCTGTGGAATGGCCTCCCACCAGATGTCAAAGAGAAAAACAACTGCCAGACTTTTAGAGGACATCTGAAGGCAGCGCTGTTTAGGGAGGCTTTTAATGTTTAATAGATTATTTTATTTTATCTTTTTATTGGAAGCCGTCCAGAGTGGCTGGGGAAACCCAGCCAGATGGGCGGGGTGTAAATAAATTATTATTATTATTATTATTATTATTATTATTATTATTATTATTACAGTTCCATAACCTAAGGGGGCCTTGGAGTCATGTGCCCCTGACTCTCCAATTCTCCAAGCCAGCTGGAAGGAGATCAGAACCTTTTCCTTCCATTTTCTGTTAACTTCCATCTAGTGTTACTTCAAACGCCCCAAACTATGGTTAATATTCACTGTGATTTGTTCAAAGGAGCCAGTTTCCTAATCCATGGTTAGAAGTTGGCTTGTTTCAGTTAGCCTTTGTTAAGATTAACCGCAGTGTGTCCTGATCCGGGCATCACTAAACTGTGGTTAGTTAAACATGGAGGAAAAAGCTTCCAGCCTCCTTTTTGCAACTGTGCTAGAGGAGAAGGGAGCAGGAGCCGATGAGTCCAAGGCTCATTCACACAATAATCAACCATAGTTTATCACGGGGGAGGTGACCAAAATGGTGCCCTCCAGATGCTACAGACTGCAGCTCCCATCCCTCCTGACCAGTGGCCATGCTGGCTGAGGCCAATGGGAGCTAGAGTCCAAAACATCGGAATGCAGCCCTGAACTCTCTTGTGCTCTGCCATCCAAGAGAAATGAAACCCAGGAGTGTCTTGCCCCTGGATTTTTTCTGTGAGTTGGGAAATGACAAAGGAAATTTTCCAACCCTCCCTATGGAGAAGAGGTGCAGATCCACCTGGTTCATTTTAATTTTAAAAAAGCAGCTCCCGTGGAAGAGAGCACTGGTGGTCAGTCTACACTACACTGTCCTGCACTTTCTCACTGGTTGACTGACCGAACCCAAAGAGAACTCCTTCATGGTTCCTCATCATCCTGGGGGAAAAGTGACCAGTGGGGTGTCACAGGGTTCTGTCCTGGGCCCGTTGTTGTCCAACTTTTTTTTAACAAATGACCTGGACAAAGGAATCGAGGGGGTGCTCAACAAATTTGCAGATGACACCAAACTGGGAAGGGTAGCCAGTGCTGCAGAAGACAGAATTGGGATTCAAGATAACCTTCACAGATTGGATTACTGGGCCCAAACTCACAAAATGAAATTCAAGAGGGTCAAATGTCATGTTCCACATTTAGGCAGGAAGAACCCGATGCACAGCAACTTACTGACTACTCAGATTTTCCCAGCTGCTAAGAGGTCCCAACTAAGTGGTGGTTTGCCTCCTATTGCGATGAAGGTTTCCAAACTCACTTTCGCCTCCCTTTCCTTCCAGAAGACAGGGGAGAGGAATGGCAGTCTCACCGTCATGCTTTGCTATGGCCAGATGGCTCTTGGGGCACGGCCAGAAGACCTGCTGTGCTTCATCGAGGTCATCGTGGAGGAGCTCCTCTTCCAATTCCAGAACACCAGGAAGGTAGGGCTCTCCTTTCCCCACAGATTCCTGTTGTTCGTTCTCTCGGCTATACCGTACTTTTCCATGTAAAAGACGAGGTGTTTTTGGAATTAAAAAAAGGATGTTTCAAAATGAGGATCATCTTATACACAGATAGTGCATAGGGGGAACGTGAGATTGGTTGCCGCTGCAAGCCGGAGATTGTCAGCGGCTCTTGTGCGTGTTACTGGTGGCTGCAGCAAGGGGCGGGGTTGATTGGCTGTTGCTGCAGCAATTGGGAAGGTGATTGGTGGTTTCTGCCGGCGAGGGGACAGACAATAGGTGGGTTTTGCGACACATTTGCGGCAGCATAAGTCCAGCGGGTGAGCCATTTTTTGAAACCCCCCCAAATAATTGAACAACTGTGGGTAATCCCCCCCGAAAGCTCAGCAACTTTGAGCAATCCTCCCCTCATTTTCTTAATTTGGACTCCCCAAAAATAGGGGGTGTCTTATACACGGAAAAATACGGTATACCCTGCCTTTCTCCTGTCAAAGGACTCCAGGAGGTGTGCCACTGTTTCCCAAGTGGTCCCCATCCCGGCACTGAGCAGACCTCCTGAGCTCCGTCAAGGTCCTTGCACCACATGCCTTCAGACTGTGCCCTAGGGCAGAGTCTCTGGCTTCATCCAGCAAAGGGATGTAGACTGCGGTGTATACTGACTCCACAAATGGGGTATTACAGTGGTACCTTGGTTCTCAAACTTAATCCGTTTTGGAAGCCCGTTCTAAAACCAAAGCGTTCCAAAACCAAGGCATGCTTACCCATAGAAAGCAATGCAAAATGGATTAATCTGTTTCAGACTTTTAAAAACAACCCCTAAAACAGCAATTTTACATGAAGTTTATTATCTGGGAGTGCTTGGAGTGCAGCAACTGAGGAGGGAGCAGAAGGGCTTCTGCCTCTTGGATTGTCAAGGACCAAATGGAGCAAACAGCACACAGACCTAGTGGTGGGAGGAAAAAATCCTTAAATAAGAGACATGGGGGAATGATCAATGGTCTTCAGTGTCTGTATACTAATGCACAGAGCATGGGAAATAAACAAGATGAACTTGAACTCTTGGTACATCAAACTAAATACGACATAATAGGCATCACTGAAACCTGGTGAGATGAGTCTCATGATTGGAATGTAGAAATAGAGGGATACAATCTATTTCAGAGAAATAGACCAAACAGGAAAGGAGGAGGAGTAGCATTATATGTCAAGGATGTGTATACCTGTGAAGAGATCCAGGATTTAAAACTTCAAAGCCAAGTTGAGAGTATCTGGGTCAAAATTAAGGGAGAGAAAAATAACAGTGATCTCATTGTGGGAAGTTACAGGTAGGTAGCCGTATTGGTCTGACGTAGTCAAAACAAAATAAAACAATTCCTTCCAGTAGCACCTTAGAGACCAACTAAGTTTGTTATTGGTATGAGCTTTCATGTGCATGCACACTTCTTCAGATACACATTGTGGGAGTTTTCTATAGATCCCCAAGCTAAACTGAGGACACAGATGATGCCTTCCTGGAACAAATGGCCAAGCATTCAAAAGGAAGTGAGATAGTAGTAATTGGGGATTTCAACTATGCTGATATTTGTTGGATGTCAAACTCAGCCAAGAGCATAAGGTCGAACAGATTCCTCACAGGCCTTGCCGACAATTTCATTGTCCAGAAAGTGGGAGAAGCAACGAGAGGATCAGCCATTTTAGATCTGGTCCTAACCAATAGTGATGACCTGGTTAGTGGGGTAGAAGTGGCAGGATCATGCTCTTCTGGAGTTTATTGTTCAGCGGAAAGGAGCAACCAAGCATACTAAGACTCAAATCCTAGACTTTAAGAAAGCCGACTTCAGAAAACTTAGGGAAACGCTGGGTGAGATCCCATGGACAGAAATACTAAAAGGGAAGGGAGTTCATGATGGTTGGGAGTTTGTTAAAAGGGAGATATTAAAAGCACAACTTCAGGCAATACCAATGAGACGGAAACATGGAAGGTGCCTAAAGAAGCCAGGGTGGCTGTCTAAAGAACTTTTAACTGAGTTAAGATTCATAAGGGATTTGTTTAGTCGTTTAGTCGTGTCAGACTCTTCGTGACCCCATGGACCATAGCACGCCAGGCACTCCTGTCTTGCACTGCCTCCCGCAGTTTGGTCAAACTCATGTTCGTAGCTTCGAGAACACTGTCCAACCATCTTGTCCTCTGTCGTCCCCTTCTCCTAGTGCCCTCAATCTTTCCCAACATCAGGGTCTTTTCCAAGGATTCTTCTCTTCTCATGAGGTGGCCAAAGTATTGGAGCCTCAGCTTCACGATCATATCATATCATATCATAAGGGATATGTACAAAAAATGGAAAAGGGGGGAAATCTCCAGAGAGGAATTCAAACATATAGCCAGCACGTGTAGAGACAAAGTCAGAAAAGCTAAAGCACAGAATGAACTCAGGCTCGCCAGAGAGGTTAAAAGCAACAAAAAGAGTTTTTATGGGTATGTCCATAGCAAAAGGAAGAACAAGGAAACAGTGGGGTCACTTAGAGGAGAAGATGGTGAAATGTGAACAGGGGATAGAGAAAGGGCAGAACTCCTCAATGCCTTCTTTGCCTCAGTCTTCTCTAAAAAGAAAACAATGCCCAACCTGAAGAATATGGAGCAGATGATTCAGCAGGGGAAACACAGCCCAGAATAAGTAAGGAGGTAGTACAAGAATCCTTGGCTAGTTTAGATGTATTCAAGTCTCCAGGGCCAGATGAACTACATCCAAGAGTATTAAAAGAACTGGCAAAGGGGATTTCAGAACCACTGGGAATAATCTTTGAAAATTCCTGGAGAACAGGTGAAGTTCCAGCAGACTGGAGGATGGCAAATGCTGTCCCTATTTTTAAAAAGGGGGAAAGAGAGGACCCAAACAATTACCACCCAGTCAGCCTGACATCAATACCAGGAAAGATTCTAGAGCAGATCATTAAACAAACGGTCTGTGAGCACCTAGAAAGGAACGCTGTGATCACTAAAAGTCAGCATGGGTTTCTGAAAAATAGGTCATGTCAGACTAATCTGATCTCATTTTTTGACAGAATTAGAAGCCTGGTAGATTAAGGGAACGCTGTGGATGTAGCCTATCTTGATTTCAGCAAGGCCTTTGACAAGGTGCCCCATGATATTCTTGTAAAGAAGCTGGTAAAATGAGGGCTAGACAATGCTACCATTCAGTGGATTTGTAACTGGCTTACTGACCGAACCCAAAGGGTGCTCATCAATGGCTCCTCCTCATCCTGGAGAGTAGTGACTAGTGGGGTGCCACAGGGTTCTGTCTTGGGCCCAGTCTTATTCAACATCTTTATCAATGACTTGGATGATGGGCTTGAGGGCATCCTGAGCAAGTTTGCAGATGACACCAAATTGGGAGGGGTGGCTAATACCCCAGAGGACAGGATCACACTTCAAAATGACCTGAACAGATTAGACAACTGGGCCAAAGCAAACAAGATGAATTTTAACAAGGAGAAATGTAAAGTACTACACTTGGGCAAAAAAAATGAAAGACACAAATACAGGATGGGTGACACCTGGCTTGAGAGCAATAAATGTGAAAAGGATCTAGGAGTCTTGGTAGACCACAAACTTGACATGGGTCAGCAGTGTGATGCAGCAGCTAAAAAAGCCAATGCAATTCTGGGCTGCATCAATAGGAGTATAGCATCTAGATCAAGGGAAGTAATAGTACCACTGTATTCTGCTCTGGTCAGACCTCACCTGGAGTACTGTGTCCAGTTCTGGGCACCACAGTTCAAGAAGGATGCTGACAAGCTGGAACGTGTCCAGAAGAGGGCAACCAAAATGGTCAAAGGCCTGGAAACGATGCCTTATGAGGAACGGCTTAGGGAGCTGGGTATGTTTAGCCTGGAGAAGAGAAGGTTAAGGGGTGTGATATGATAGCCATGTTCAAATATATAAAAGGATGTCATATAGAGGAGGGAGAAAGATTGTTTTCTGCTGCTCCAGAGAAGCGGACACGCAGCAATGGATTCAAAGTACAAGAAAGAAGATTCCACCTAAACTTTAGGAAGAACTTCATGACAGTAAGAACTGTTCGGCAGTGGAATTTGCTACCAAGGAGTGTGGTGGAATCTCCTTCTTTGGAGGTCTTTAAGCAGAGGCTTGACAGGCATATGTCAAGAATGCTTTGATGGTGTTTCCTGCTTGGCAGGGGGTTGGACTGGATGGCCCTTGTGGTCTCTTCCAACTCTATGATTCTAAGATCTAACAAGACCATTTCTGGGTTAGGCTTAGGGTTATTTTCAGGATTGAGTTAGTGTTAGGGTAAG
Source organism: Zootoca vivipara (assembly GCF_965207765.1). Classification (NCBI taxonomy): domain Eukaryota; kingdom Metazoa; phylum Chordata; class Lepidosauria; order Squamata; family Lacertidae; genus Zootoca; species Zootoca vivipara. Next base: position 94,084,016 of record NC_142588.1, on the reverse strand, counting down.
GATTAGAATTAGGGTTAGGGTCAGTGTGACTTTATGTTTCCTTGTGATTTTGATTCAATCTCAATTTTATAAAATCTCTTCTCCTTTTAGGACGAGACTCTGAAAAGGAGCTTCATCAAGGCAGTGATTCTAACCACCAAGGCACTTGTGGAATTAAATTTGGGATATAACATCTTCCCCCACAAGGAAGAGGTCACCAGCTCTATCATAGTGAGTTAAAAAGAAAAAAAGAGGGGGATCTCCTGGGGGTTTTCCACTGTGTGTGTGTGTGTGTGTATGTGTGCAGAGAGGGGGTGCAGGGTAGCACCCCCCTTTCTCTCGTGTTTTAAATAGCGGTGTAGGTCTAGCTCTGAGTGGTCCCGTTCTGCTGCAAACCCTCTTGAAAGGCAGCCCTACATTGTGGCAACCTCAGCAGGATGTCACCAGTGCCTGAGTAAAAGAGGCTAGGTTCTCCCAGGAGGAGAGGGCTGTCGATGGCTACCAGCCATGATTGCTATGTTCTACCTCCACAGAGGAAGGATGAAATGTTTCTGAATATCAGTTGCTGGAAGCCACAGGCGGGGAGAGGGCTCTTGTGCTCATGGTCTGCTCCCTGGTTTCACACAGACGTCTGGTTGGCCGCTGTGAGAACAGGATGCTGGACTAGATGGGCCATTGGCCTGGTCCAGAAGGCTGGTCTGATGTTCTTATGAGGAAAGATGGATCTGATTCCCAGATCCAGGAAGCCCACTCTTCTCCCCTGGCCCTAGGAGGACCCACTTGCCAATTGCAAAGAAGGTGTCAAGTGGGCTGGGCTGGAGAGGGAGCACAATTCAGGGCTTGGTCTTGGTGTGGTGGTGGCTGGGATGGAGCCTCCAGGTCTCTGACATGCTGCTGTGTGCTTCCCCACCACAGGAAATTATCAAAGCGGAGCCGGCGGTGCCGTTTTCAACTTACCTCCTCCGCCAGGCGATGGAGACCGTCGCACAGATGACGTAAGTATGGGGAGGTACTTCTAGTCTCCCTATAGCTTGTCACTGCCCCACCTATTCCTGGCACTTCCCTTGCCATACCCTGAAATTGTACCCCTTGGCCAGACACAGTGGATATTTCCTCACCAGGTTGATGGACTGCTGGGTGCTGATCATTTCCTCTCCCCTCCTTTCTCTTTCCTCTTCAGTGCCTTGAGACCACCCACCAACCAGCTCCTGCGGAGTAGGCTACTGCAGAGCACAATAAAAAAGGTCTTCGCTTTGCCCGTTACACAGAGCCAGGTAACTGAACTTTCTGCTTCTAGGGATAGGAATGGAGGAATATGGGGTTGCCAGGTTCAAGTGCCTGAGCTGTGTAAGCTACAAATGAAGGTGGAAGTACGATAGTTAGGGCCAAATGGTTTGGAACACCCCAAGGAAGTTGAGCCCAGTGTGGAGTCCTCTATCTTTATATCCCATGACCTGTAACCTTTCTTGATGTATGTCAAAGAACGTTGGATGTTTAGGACTCTTTGGGCGCTGTCTTTGGAGCCCTGCATAAGCTTTGTTACAAATTGGCTGAGCAGCTGGTGGCCAAGGCTGCCCTATTGCAATAGCCCTAATATCCTGGGTCCCTAGCTGGATCTGCTGAAGCTTGCTGTGACTCTCTTGATTCTGTGTGCCATTTAAAAGGTGTTCCCTCACCTGGGCAATGGACAGGTGGTATAGAAATAAAGTCTTACCACAAGAGCCACCCCTGTGGCTCTTCCCCTCATTTTTCGTTCTGGCTACGGGCTGCAGAAAGACTTTTCTTTCTTTGAAAAGAAAGAGAGTTGAAGAATGTGTGCTTCTCCAGATGGGCTGCCCTTGGCCCAAGAGTCAGAAGTGGTTGGAGTCCAGAGCACATGGGATTTCCATGGGGGTCTTCAGCTTTTAATGGCTTTTGCTTCTCTCCTTTCAGGACTTTTACCAGCAGACAGTCAATGCATGCATAAACATGCTGAGCAGCTTGCTGTCGGAGGCCCCCTCCCTGAAGACCCTGCAGCAGATATTGGAGGTAAGGGAGTCCCCAAGATGTCAGAGCAGATCCCCAGCAGGAGGACAGACCCCCTTGAAATGATTGCATGGGGGGGGCAGCTGTGGCCAACTCACTGGTTGTGGATGCTGATGGTGAACTGGGCCTCTGTTCTGCTAGGAATGCTTGTGCAAGGCACACATTCAAAGATACCGTATGTCCTCTGCTGATGGTATTAGGGGAAAGGCCGTGGCTCAGGGGCAGAGCATCTGTTTTGGATGCTCAAGGTCCCCGGTTCAATCCTCAGCATCTCCAGGTGGGGCTGGGAAAAGACTCTCTGTCTGAAACCCCAAAGGACCAGCTGCCATTCATCATTCCCTGTGGGCAACACCAAGGTTGGTGCATGAATGGCTGGGCTTGGGCTAAGGATGCGGCCTGCATTCCATGGCTACGGCTGGGCTGAGGTGGACGTTGCATTATTGTAATTATCACACACACAAACACACAAATGGCAGATCGCAGGGCAGTTCACAACATGAAAATACAAAATGAGAACACAAAATACACAATAAAACAAAAACAAGCCAAGAGTGAATTAATTTCTAATTCTATTAATGTTCAATGTGTTTCTTTTAATGGCTTATTTTTTCTATATCTCAAGTTGTTCTTATTTTGTTTGTAAGCTGCCTTGAGTCCCTGTCAGGGAAAAAGGTGGGGTATATAACAACAACAACAACAACAACAACAACAACAACAACAACAACAACAACAACAACAAAGGAGACCAAATTGAGCAAACTTTCTCCTTTACAAAACAACCCCTTTTTGCAATTTGTCCCCTCTATGGTCCCAGCATGATTGATCCAGCCAGTAGCTAAAGCTTTGTGAATTTGCAAACCCGGATTAATGCTTGTCCGTCCATGTGATGATTATTATTTCTTTCCCGCAGCACACAAATAGCTGGATAGACTCCCCCAAAATCTACGAGCGGGAAAGAGCTGTGAAGACCACCAGCTTTCTCATGAAATATGTTTCCGAGCATTTAAACTTTGATGTGAGTGACCAAGGCTTAATGCCGAAATTTCAGATTTATTTATTTTTAATGTATTACATTTCTATACTGTGGTACCTCCGGTTAAGAATTTAATTTGTTCTGGAGGTCCGTTCTTAACCTGCAACTGTTCTTAACCTGAGTTACCACTTTAGCTAATGGGGCCTCCTGCTGCCGCTGCGCCATTTCTGTTCTCATCCTAAAGTAAAGTTCTTAACCCGAGGAATCACCATGAACTCACCTCCCTCATTCTCTTATAATGGCATCAAGGCCTACCTGAGAGGTTCCAGGACTGAGTTCCAGTGAGTTCTGGCTGGAAAAAAAGCCCTTGGGTGGGCCACCTAAGCACAGGTCTCTTGCTCTGCGCCCCTCTGCCACCTTTGCCAACTGAAAGCATGGCAGATGGTTTTCTCTTGCTGGGCTGTGTGGGACGAGGGCTGACTGTGCACCTCTCTCTCTCTCTCCACCTCCTAGATATCCCAGGATTTCCCCCTTCTGGGGCAGCTGGTGGCACTTTTATCCCTGCACCTGGCAGACAACGGGAAGGACATTGGGCCGCAATCCGCGGAGGCCTTGTACCACCTCCATTACATTTTGATATCCAGAATGGGTGAGTGGGATGCTGGGAAAGGGTATGTTTCTTATAGGCCACAGGGTGGGAGATCTGTAGCCCGACAGCGGCTGCTCCAACTCCCAACATCCCTGAGTGTTGCCCATGCTGGCTGCCGCTGGGGTTGATGGGAGTTCAGGAGGGCCAGAATTCGTGCCAGCACTGGCCTAAAGCAAACACCCCGTTGGCCAGAGATGAGAGGGCAGTCTGAGGGGAGGGATTCACTGCTTAGGAACATAAGAAAAGCCTTCTGGATCAGACCAGTGGCCCACCCCAGTCCAGCATCCTGTGGGAAACCAGCAATCAGAATTCGAACTCAAGAGCTCTTTCTTCTCCTGTGCTTTGCTGCCTCTGACTGCGGAGGCAGAGCATAGCCATCATGGCTAATAGCCATGGGTAGCCTTCTCTTCCATGAATTTGCCTCATCTTCTTTGAAAGCCATCTTGGTCCATGGCCATCAATGGCTCCTGTGGCAAGGAGTTCCAAAGTTTAGCTGTGCACTGCAAGGAGGAGGACCATCCTGAAACTTCAGTTTCATTGGAGGCCCCGGAGTTCTCATGTTAGGAGGGAGAGAGAGGAAGCTTTCTCTCTCCCCACTTCCCCCTTGCCATACATTGCGTCTCCTCTTCCTCACCGTTTTTCTAAACGGAACCCCCCCCCCCAATGCTGCAACCATAGAGCTCCATAACCACCCCACTCCTTTGGGTTGCCTTTTAGTTCTGATTTATAATTTTTGAGGTGAAATTGATAATATTTTTGTTGGTCCCAATGGGAAAACGGGAGGTTTTGAGCAGGGAGCACTAATGCTGTGTTCTTTTGTATGACCCTTCTTAGGAAAGGAAGTGCGGAGCAGGGAGCTGCAGAGGAAGGGCCACGTGGTGAAGTGGGCCAGAGAGGACTTTTTCATCTCTGGCCCCTCCATTTACATCAATGACATCACCAAAGTGGCCAAGGTAGGTGTGGTTTTTTGTACTCTTTCTTGCTAAGACCGCAGCCAGCTCCCAGATAGCAGAGGTTTGTCCATTCGGGCCAATGGGGCCCTGCCCCACCAACCTCCTCAGGCAGCCCACACCACCTAGGGCAGGCTTCCCCCATCTCGGCCCTCCAGATGCTTTGAGACGACAATTCCCACCATCCCTGACCACAGGTCCTGCTAGCTAGGGATCATGGGAGTTGTAGGCCAAAAGCATCTGGAGGGCCAAGGTTGAGGAAGCCTGTTCAAATCCCCACTCAGCCAGGAAACTCACGGGGTCCGTCACAGCCTCTCGGTCTAAAGTACCTCATGAGGATAAAATGGGGAGGAGAGAGAACCATCAGAATTGGAGAGTTGGAAGGGATCCTGGGGGTCATCTAGTTCAACCCTCTGCAAGGCAGAGTGGATAGATAGGTCACTTTGTTTGTGAAGGCGCCCTTGGTCTACTGAAAAGTGGCCAGATGTGGAGCAGAAGAAAACTCCCTCTTCTTTCTTCTTTGTGCCAGGCCTTTGGGGAGCACCTCACGCCCAGCCAGATCAACGAGGTTGTGCTGATGGCGATTGACAACTTGACAGTAGAAGGCAGAGCCATCTCGCAGGCCGCGGGAGTCCTGCTGAGTTCCTTCCTTGAGGAATGCGGGATGGAAATGGAAGAGGTAAGGCTCAAAACAGAGTCAGAGAGCAGGTTTCCTACCAGTGAAACATTTTCTTTGAACGTAGAATTAGCTTGTTTCTGGGTAGTAAGAAGGCATTGGTTTCCACGACTGTGGCGGGCGCCTCTGTTTCCATTCTGCTGCAGTTTGGCTTCCAAAATGGCAGTATTTTAAGTACATTCTTCCACCCTGTCCATGTCAATGCAAAGGAAACAGAATGTAGACAACACTGAGGTCAATGGACCACTGCTATTCCTAGGGTTAACAGGAGAGATGAGTCAAGCCGGCTCTTGGATCTGTTTTCTATTTCTTTTGTGGTTCTCTTTTGTAAGCTACATGTATTGAAAATCTAAATACACATTTTCAAGCAAACAAACGAATACTGTAGTCATTAAATTCCAGTACCTAATAATTTTTCCTCTCCCCCCCTCCACTGTCAGGGTCTCATAGTTGCTCTCTTCACACACAAACAGTAGTGGCAATGTCGTTCTATAGCTTTTATTTCTTGCTATTTACACAACTGGGCATTTCAATCTGTATCGTTGATTCGCGGCTTCTTTTCCGACCTTCCACCTACGTTCACGTAATCACGAGGGGGCTCAGGTCTTTGCCCCTCCCCTGACTCGGAACTTAACCCTTGCACGGTCTGTGAACTTGCCTGTTCACTTTCCTGCGTCTCTTTACTTTGTGTTCCCTCCCCCTCCATGGGCTGTAAAGAAAGAAAGAAAACCCTGCTTGATCCTGGCTCTCTTTCATCTTCGGTCGCAGGGTTTGCTATCTCTTCCTGCTGCTGCCAGTTCAGCCTCACTGGGATATCGTATGTCAGGGGACTTAGAGCGTTTTCCCATTTCTGTGCATAGAGAATCCTAGCTGCTGTAGTCACATACCCGTGTTTCTCCACAAATAAGACACCGTCTTATATTTATTTTTCCTCAAAAAACAACAACACGGTGGCTTATTTTCAGGGGATGTCTTATTTTTTAATTATATGTCCAGCCTAGCCTCTTCCTTGGCGCCCTCCAGAACTGCGCCTATCACTATGTCTTATTTTCAGAGTATGGCTTATATTGCACAATTGCTTAGAAATCCTGCTATGGCTTATTTTATGGGTATGTCTTATTTTAGGAGAAACAGGATACACAAATAACTTCACCATCTTTTTTGGAACTTCTGACCCTATAACCCCAAAAGCTTCAGTTTTGTTTTGTTTGTTTGTTTTTCTCATCATATATCATTTCTCCGAAATCCCTCGCTTTCTTTCAGGTCCACCTCACTTTCTCATCCTGGTCTTCTTTTATCTTCTTCCAGCTGCCCATGATCATCAGGGAGATCTACCACCATCTCCCGAGCATCCCAGACGCCCGAACAAAGGACGAGGCCCTTACAGCAGTAGCCAACATCGCGGCGAAGCGGCTGACCCCAGTGCTTGACAGCCTGTTAGACTGCTCCACTGACTGGGATGAGTAAGGGCCTCTTAAAATTATTAACGGACATTAAGGAGAGAGGTGGTTGGGGGGTCCCTGATCTTAAATTATATTAAGCCTCCGCTTGTTTTTGATGGATGAGAGAGTGGATGGTATTAGAAAATCAAGAGCTCTTGGAATTGGAGGGATTTAGGAATAACAAAGGCTGGCACGCATACTTATTACAGGAAAGCAGAGGGAATGATAAAAGTTTCACGGATCATATAATTTAAAAAATTGGTATTTTAAATCTGGGATGAATACAAAAATTTATTAGAGACAAAGACGCCCTGGTGGGCGTTGCCATTGGAGATGACGATGATGAGCGGCCGAGGTAAAAGTGGAAAATGGCCAACCTATCAAGAATTGATAGTGAAGGAGGAAGGAGATCAATTTGTAATAAAACCATATGAACAGACAAAACATCATTGTGCTAGCTGGTTACATTATCTCCAAATACAAAGTTTATTTTAAAAAACCATAAAGAAATAGGATTTATTGGGGGGAAATCTAAATTACAAGAAATTCTGATTGATAATATGGTTAAACCGCTATCCAAGATGTATAAATTTTTATTAGAGTGGGAATTAAAAGATGAAGAGATAAAATCTGTAATGACAAAGTGGGCCCAGGATTTAGGAAGACCAATTTACAAAACACAGTGGGATAAATTGTGGAGATCAACAATGAGATTTACAGCGTGTTCAGGAATTAAAGAAAACATGATGAAGCTTGTATACAGGTGGCATTTGATGGGAGTGTAAAGAAATAAATAAATTTTGGAATGATATATATGAGAAATTGAAGAGAATGTTAAAAGTCACATTTGAAAAAACCCCTGAATATGTCTTATTAAGTTTAATCCCAGAAAATATCCCTAGAGATAGAGTTAATATTTTTTTGTATGCTTGTGATGCAGCGAGATTAGTATTAGCTCAAAAATGGAAAGGAACCGGAATACCAACAATCCAAGAGTGGCAAATTAAAGTAGTAGAGTTTATGAATTTGGCAAGGATGACGGCGGCAATGAGGAATATACCAAAACAGAGAACAGAAGCAGAATGGAGATATGTGGAAGAAAATATTGAAACAGAGTTATTGATTTGCTTTGAGTAGAGAAAACATGCAGGAATAAATCAATTTGAATTAATAAGAGGCAAAGCAAATTAAGGGATGATAGTAAGGGAAACGATATATTGGCGATTGGAAGCCAATTTTAATTTAAAATGAATTGATTTTATGTGCGTATGTTTATGTGTTATGATTTGATTTGGGGATGAGTTATGTTATGTTATGTTACGTTTGTTTAATTTGATATTGTATATTATTTACAGTTTGAAAGATTTAATTTGCCCAGCGAGTTTTGATCAATTTGGTTTGTCTATTTATGTTGATTAATTTATGTTGGGTGGCTTAAATGTGTATTTATGTTTATCCCCTGGTGTGTGTATAATTCTTTTTAAAAGTTTCTTGAATAAAGTTTATTTTTAACATGGGGGAAAAAAAAGAGATGAGTGTGTTACGGGGAAATAACATATAGGAATTAGGGGAGATTGCTTTGCCAATGTGCAAAGCTTTTGTGAGGTGGAAATGGGGAGAGCTGAATTTAATGTATGTATGTGCAATATAAAGCTTAAAGGGGGGGGGGGCTGACCTGACTTTTTTTAAGAAAAGGGGGGAAAGAAAAAATCTCTTTTTAAAAATTGCAGAAGAGCCACAGCGGTCTGGAGAACTTTGGTCAGCAACCAGTATGCCAGCAGCCAGCTAATTAAACCTATGCTGAGGAGGATCCTGGGGAAGGGCTCCAATCCGCAAGTTCCAACAGCGGTAGGAAACCATTCAGTTTCTATGTTGCTTCCTGCATAGAAAGTTGGGAGATTTGACGATGACCTCTGCTGAATGACGTTCTCCTGTCTTTGTCCCTCCAGGCTACCAGCGCTCTGTCCCGGATACTCACCTTACCGGAGGCTTCGGGGCTGCTGGAACAGAACTTCCCCAGGATCCTGCTGGCACTCAGCCTCCGCCTCAGCTTTGTCCTGGAAAAGAGCAGCAGTACCATCACAGGCCCCTCTTCCTGCCTCGATCCGCTGGCGTAAGGGACCTACTAATGCATTCGGGGTGGCCCTCCCTTCTCTCTCTGGGCGCTTGTCAGCCTGACCCATAGCCGTGATGGCTCAGCCCTCCCCCCAAGAGATAGGCCTCCTTTGGACATGGAGGTTCTGCTAAGGTTAGGTAGCTAAGAGACCCAGGCTTCCCCAACTCCTGTACTCTTCAGTCGTTTTGGACCACAACTCCCACCAACTGGGCTGAAGATGGGAGTTGTAGTCCAAAACACCTGAAGGACACTAGGATGGGAAAGGATGTTGGATGGGCTGATTTTGGTGGGGTGAGACTCACGTCTCAGGAAACCTTAAGTCTCCATCACAGCCGAAAGGTTGCAGCTTGTGCTGGAACCATGTGGGAGGGTGCAGAGGGCGATGGTTGTGGTTGGATCCATCAGGCCAAGCAGCTCAAGACTGCAAGATGTCAAGGACCTCAAACTCCCCAGATGAACCTCCCCAGACCTTGTGATCATCATCAGAGGCCCCTCGTCATGTGCCTCCTCCACGAGAAGTCTGGAGGGTGGCAAAAGAAGAAGGGGTCTTTTCTGTGGTGGCTCCCATTAGTGCAACGCTCTCCCCAGGGAGGCTTGCCTGGTGCCTTCATTATATACCTTTAGATGCCAGGCAAAAAGGTTCCTTTTCAACCAGGCCATTGGCAGATTAACATCCTACGCCCTTTCAACTGTGTCTGTGAGAGGGAGAGGGGTTATTGGTTTGGTTTGTTCATGTTTTTCTTATTTATTTTGTGCTTCTTATCTTGTATTTTTATGTTGTGAACTGCCCTGAGATCTACGGGTGAAGGGCAGTATGCAAATTTTTAAAATGGAAAAATAAATAGTACAATATTCTTGGTTTCTTCACTTGACTCAGGACCACAGTGCAGGCCATGAAATATCTGGTTGGCCGTTTTGGAGGCATCACAGACGGAGAAATGTTCCACTTAGAAAGCTGCTGGGACATGCTGGCACGTAAAGAAACCTTTTTCGAAGGCATCCGTCTTCTTGCAAGGTAAGAAGGTGAAAAGGACTGGCAGGTGAGGCAAGAAGAGCAGCCCCCCCCCCCCAGGCCTGCTTTCTGGGAAATGGGGATAAACTTATGACTCATTTCAGAAAATGTATGTGCTGTTGCTTGTAGTAAAACAAACTTCAAAGCGGCTGAAAAGAAAAGATGAGAAAATATCGATTAGAAAAACTAACAACAATAATTTGAGACTTTTGAAAAATTAAAATAACAATAGACTAAAACCAGATTGGTCCCAGCTCCTGCCAACCTAGCAGTTCGAAAGCACGTCAAAATGCAAGTAGATAAATAGGAACCGCTCCAGCGGGAAGGTAAACGGCGTTTCGATGTGCTGCTCTGGTTTGCCAGAAGCGGCTTTGTCATGCTGGCCACATGACCTGGAAGCTATACGCCGGCTCCCTCGGCCAATAATGCGAGATGAGCGCGCAACCCCAGAGTCGGTCACGACTGGACCTAATGGTCAGGGGTCCCTTTACCTTTACCTAAAACCAGATTAACATTTGCACCAACTTTCTAAACATCTGGAGGCAGTGCAAGACAGGAGTGCCTGGCGTGCTCTGGTCCATGGGGTCACGAAGAGTCAGACACGACTAAACGACTAAACAATAACAACAACAAGCCATGCACTCTCAAGCATCCCTTCCTTGAAGGAGAGCTAGATATTGGGATACGACTTGGGTGAAATTGGAGAGGAGCAGAGGGTAGTGACTGGAGCAACCCAATCAGGTGGGCGGGGTGCAAGTAATGTTGTTGTTGTTGTTGTTGTTGTTTGTTGTTGTTGTTGTGCCAGCTTCAGGCTTGTGCATCCTTTGTCTCTTATTTTGATGTTACAGGACTTTGGCGGCATCTTCAAAAAAAACCTATAAAAGAATATTCAAAGAGGCCGGAAAATATGTACATCGCCGCAACCGAAAAGAGACAGCCATTGGAATGGCATTTTATTTTGCTGTGAGTGTCGGAAACGGGGAAAGAGGCGCTCCTGCTCATGGGCGTACCCAGCATGGGGCGGGGGGGGGGCAGCAGCCGAGCGAGGAAGGCAGGTATCCCGCCGGCCCAGAAGGGAAAGGGAATCCTCAGAGGGAGCCGCTTGAGCTCTTGTAAATGCGCGACGGGTTGGGGGGGGGTTGCCGGTGAGTTTCGCGGAGAGAAGGCAGGCGCCTTTCCCTCAATGCTGCGCTTCGTCGTCGCAAGCACAAACCAGCTCTGCTCGGCTGGCCTGGCGCTCCTTGCACCCGGAGCAGGGCGCCAGCTCCCCTTCCACCCATGGAGAGGGGCCAGTTTCCGGGAGAAGCGCCCCTTTGTCCAATTGGTGGGCGAGCGCACAGCCAGCAGCCCTTGAGCGAGCGAGCGAGCTCCAGAGAGGCGGCCATACATATAGTGTATGGACTATATTTTTTATAGAAGAATTATGAATACATAATAAAAAATGCACTTTTTATGCTCCAACAGGGGATGTGCGAATCCGAATCAGATTCGGATGCTTCTGTGCCCTAGCGCCTCATCTGGTCTGAGGGCAGAATCTCCAGGGCCAGGAACTCAATCATCTTTTCTGAAGACTATCTCAGCAGGGAAATCCTGCATATCTGGTGTTGGTTCTCGCCGTTCCTCATCTCCTCACGAGAAAACCCTGTCTCAGAAACCTTCAGCCCCGAGGTGGCCTGCGCTTGCGGAGGCGAGGCAGAGTGGAGCAGAGGGGCAGCCGCTTCACCTTCCCCAGTTTGGCTGGCCATGGAGCTTAGCTTGGGAGGCAGAGGAGGAGGAGGAAGGGCAGCAGCTGGAGGGGAGGCAGAGGAGGAGACAGCAGCCCCAGCAGTCGTCATCCAAGAGGGCTGGTTCCGCGAGACGTGCAGCCTCTGGGCTGGGCAGGCCCTCTCTCTGCAAGTCCAGGAGGTCCTGCATCACCAGCGGTCGCCCTTCCAGGAGATCCTGGTCTTCAGGAGCAAAACATACGGGAACGTCTTGGTCCTTGATGGAGTCACCCAGTGCCCAGAGAGGGACGAGTTTTTGTACCAGGAAATGATCGCTAACCTTCCCTTGTGCAGTCCCCCAAACCCACAGAAGGTGCTCATCATTGGGGGCAGCAATGGAGGAGTCTTGCGGGAAGTGGTCCAGCACCCTTCCGTGGAGTCCATGGTACAGTGCGAAATCGACGAGGATGTGATCCAAGCATCTAAGAAGTACCTCCCAGGGATGGCCGTGGGATATTCTAGCCCAAAACTTACCTTGCATGTTGGGGACGGCTTCGAATTCATGATGCAGAACCAGAAGGCTTTGGATGTGATAATCACAGACCCTTCCGACCCCATGGGTCCTGCAGAAAGCCTCTTCAAAGAAGACAGCTCTGCGGGAAGACGGCATTCTCTGCTGCCAAGGCGAATGCCAGTGGCTGCACCTGGACCTCCTAAAGGAGATGCGGCAGTTCTGCAAGTCGCTGTTCCCCGTGGCCGAGTACGCCTACTGCACCACCCCGACCTACCCCAGTGGACAGATCGGCTTCATGCTCTGCAGCAAGAATTGAAACCCTAATTTCAGGGACCCTGTCCAACAGTTGTCCCAGAAGGAAGTGGAAGCAAGGAATCTGAAGTATAACTCAGGTGTCCACCGGGCAGCCTTTGTCCTGCCTGAATTTGCACGAAAGGCTCTGAGAACCCCGACGCAGATCCACCTCTGGCCTCGGATGGCCCGGCGGGACGGAAAACCCCAGAAGCCTCATCCACCTAGCGGATCGCCTCTGGCAGGCGGGCGGGCGGCCTGACATGGTCCTCGCTTGCCTTGCGGCCTCTAGCCTGCCAGCTAAACATTCATTCCAATTAGGTATTTTAAAAAAGGAAAGGACTCTGGGTTTGCACCCAGCCGCAGGACCCCTCTTCCAAACAACCCCCCACCCCCACCTACCTAGCTCAGGCTTTGCTATTGGGCCATTGCTTGAACTCGTCTCTCCAGCCTGTGGAGCATGAATGTAGAGCCTGAAAACCCCACCCTGAAAATGCCCTATTTATAACTGACCATTTATTTCCCTTGAAAGTGGTTGCCATCTAGTTGGGAAAGACCAGGCACAATGGTTTGATGCTCTGCCTTTGGAGGGGGCATGGGGATTGGCATTGGGTGGGGTGGGAGCTGGCATAGTTGGATATCTTTTCCCTTGCCTCGCTCCCCCTTGCCCCCCAGCTCCACGGAATGCCCACAACTCTTTCCTCCTTGCCTGATCAGGTGGTTTGGGTCACATGCCCCCTGCCTGCCTGCCTGCCTCGATTCCTGAGCCCATCAGCGGGATCTCTTGGCGGCGTTTTAATTGGGTGAGCGCAAAAAGACCAGAGTTGTCTGTAGAGAACCGTTAACCTCTTTGTATAGTAAACGGAATCAAATTAAAAAAGAAAAGAAAAGAAAGAAACTTTCAGCCCCAGTGAAAACAAAGCTTGATACTCCTCAATGGGAGAAATGTAAGTCAGATTCATATACAACAGAAAATCGAGCCCCTTCCCCTCACGTTGTACAATAAAACCTTTTTTTTATCTCTCCCAAAAATATTAATACAATAACTTAACTAAGTCTTAATATACAATAATAACTCAACTAATCCTCATCTACAACCTCTTTATACTTCCAAATCTTTTATTAAACACTGCTAATCTTACCATTATTTCCTAAATAAACTTTAAATTTCTTCCAATCTTCTTCCACCGACTCTTCCCTCTGGTCACGGAGTCTCCCGGTCAGCTCGGACAGTTCCATAAATTCTATCAGCTTCAACTGCCAGTTGTCCACCATAGGTAAATCTTCAGTTTTCCAATTTCTTGCTAATACTATTCTAGCTGCTGTTGTGGCATACAGAAAAAACGTAATATCTTTCTTAAGTAGTTCCTCTCTAATTATTCCAAGTAAAAAAAGCTTCTGCTTTCTTAACAAATGTGTTTTTCAACACTTTCTTCATCTATATATATATATAAATGGTGAAGGTGCGTGTGTGTTATTCCCCACTTTTCTCCCACAAGCACTTATCCGTTCGCCCTGAAATTTGGCCACAACCTCAGGGTCACATGAGGGCAGGTAACCATGCACTTACACTGACCAGCTGACACACCTAACACAGGTAAAAACATGGATTTGTGGTCAAAAAAATTGCGCCCCCAGTGGACATTCAACTAACAACGGACAAACATACTCCCACAATCCCTCACGCCCCAGAGACCACTCCTCCAACAGAGAACAAACCACCCGAGACCACGCCGCTCCTGACGGAACCATGCCCAGTTCGGACATTCCACACCCGAGACCAGACCGTTCCCCAGGGACCCGCGGTCACACAGGAGATTACGTACAGTGGTGCCTCGCTAGACGAAATTAATTCGTTCCAGGACTCAATTCGTCCTATGAAAATTTCGTCTAGCGAGGCACCATTTCCCATAGGAATGCATTAAAAGTCAATTAATGCGTTCCTATGGGCTCCGGGGGCCTGGCGGCGGCACGGTACTTGCTCTCTTGGCTCACGGAAGGCAGGCAGGGGCTTGCTCTCTTGCCTGCCTGCCTTCCCTGAGCCAAGAGAGGTGTGTGCCAGGTGGCGTGGGGGGGGGAGAAGCAGAGGTTCTTCCCCCCCACCGCCTCGCCCAACAGAGCCGGCATTTGACGGGGCTTCCAAACCCCCATCAGATGCAGGCTCTGTTGGGGGGGGGAACGAAGGAAGAGAAAGCAGCCCTTTCTCTTCCTTCCTTCCTCTCCCCCTGCCGCCGACAGCAAGGACAGATCCCGGGGTTCGGACAAGTGCTGCAAGAGCTTCTCCGAACCCCGGGATCTGTGCAGGCTCAGCAGCAGGCGGAGAAGAACGATTTCGTTCCTCTCCCCCTGCTGCCCTGTTGTCTGATCTAGAGAAGCCCCGTCTGATCTGCTCTGTGTCAGGCGGGGTGAGGGGAAAGCAGAGTCCGCTTTCCCCCCCACCCCACCTGACAGAGCCGGCATAGGACGGGGGTTCGGAAGCCCCATCCTATGCCGGTTCTGTCGGGCGAAGAAGCGCCCAACAGAGCTGGCATAGGACAGGGCGAGCGCAGCGGACGGGGCTAACAAGAGAAAGCGTGCTGCACTCGCCCTCAAGCTGGCCCGGGATCGGCTGATTTAGCGCCGCCGCCGAGGCGAGCGGGAGAAAGCGGGGACTTCTCGCTGGCTACCTTCCCCAAGCCAAGGGGAAGGCAGCCGGCAAAAAGCCCCTGCAGCGCCGCACTCCAGGGGACGGAGCCGAATTGCGGTGCTGTGGGAACTTGTCGCCGTCTGCCTCCCCCTTGGCTCGGAGAAGGCAAACGGCGAAAAGCTCCCGCATCGCTGCACTTCGGCTCCGGGGGACAAGGCGGCATGGGAGAAAGGCACAGGATAGTTCCTTCGCCTCCCCCCCCGCCCAACAAAGGCGACATCTGATGGGGGTTCGGAAGCCCCGTCAAATGCAGGCTCTGTCGGGCGGGGTGGTGGTGGGGGAAAGCGGAGGAACGGATCTGTTCCTCCGCTTCTCCCCCCCTTCTTCCCGCGCTAGTTACCCTTTGTGTTCCGCTGCTCAGTGGAACACAAAGGGGAACCAGCTGCAGCTCGGTAAGAAGGCAGAGGAAGATCAGCTGACAGGCGCTGACAGTTCATCTTCCTTTGCCTTCTTCCCACGCTACAGCTGGTTTCCCTTTCGCTAGATGAATGCCCTGATTTTCTGATCGGAGGTTTTTATGGCCACGCTTCACAAGACGAAGCGGTGGCCATAGAAAAGCTCATCGTATAGCGGGGCAACCTCCGATCAGAAAATCCTTTCGTTAAGCGAAATTTTCGTCTAGCAGGGCATTCGTCTAGCGAGGCACCACTGTACCAGCAACCCCCTCCCACCCCGAACAAGCCCACTCCACACACCCACGGATCGCACCCCCGCCGATCCTGCCGCCTCTCCGAGCAAACTCACTCCACACCCCACCTCACCCCACTCAGGGTAATACGGTAATACGGAGGTGGTGAGGGGTTTGAAGGTGGGAGTTTGTTGGGGGAGGGGTATCTTACCTGGACACTTCTGTGGGATGTAAGTCTGGGATGTGGTCTGTCTCCCTGGGCAGTCTGGGTGGAGGGGTGGGTTGGATCTGTGACCCAGGCTGTTTTCATAGGCGGACTAGTTCCAGGGGTGGGGTGGATATTAGATGTGGTCTGTCTCCCAGGTTAGTCTGCTCCTTCTTGGTGGCGGAATCATTGTAGCAGGCGAGGCCTGGGATGGGGAGGGATGGGGAACGGCCACATACCAGCGACCCCCTCCCGCCCCGACCAAGGCCACTCCACACACACACACACACCCCACGGATCGTGCCCCCGCCGATTCCGCCGCCTCCCATGACCTCCTCCCACCCCGAACAACCCCACTCCACACACACACACACCACAGATTGCACCCCCACCGATCCCACCGTCTCCCGCAACCCCCTCTGGCCCTGATCAAGGCCACTCCACACACACACACACACCACGGATCGCGCCCCCGCCAATTCGGCTGGACACAGACAGCCTACGAAAACAGCCTGGGTCACAGATCTACTCCACCCCTCCACCCAGACTGCCCAGGGAGACAGACCACATCCCAGACTTACGTTCCACAGAAGTGTCCAGGTAAGATACCCCCCCCAACAAACTCCCACCTTCAAACCCCTCACCATCTCTGTATTACTGTATTACCCTGAGTGGGGTGAGGTGGGGTGTGGAGTGGGTTTGCTCGGTGAGGGAGGGGGTCACAGGAGATGGTGGGATCGGCGGGGCTGCGATCTGTGGGGTGGGGGTGTGTGTGGAGTGGCCTTGGTCGGGGTGGGAGGGGGTCGCTGGTACATGATCTCCTGTGCGACCGCGGGTCCCTGGGATCTCTGAACCTGGTCTGGGATATCTTACCCTGAGTGGGGTGAGGTGGGGTGTGGGATCTCCGAACTGGGCATGGTTCCCTCAGGAGCGCCGTGGTCTTGGGCGATTTGTTCTCTGTTGGAGGACTGGTCTCCGGGGCGTACTCAAAGTACAGACTTCGACAACTTCACTGTGTAGGTTTTCTTGCACAACGTGAGGGGAAGGGGCTCGGTTTTCTGTTTCAGTCACAGGTTTCCCATCTTTTGAAATAATTTTTTGTTGGGGAGAAGTGGACCTTCCCCTCAGTGGTTCATTTAGGGGTGCTTTATTTTTGCGAAGGGTATGTGGGTCAAGTGTATATGAATCTGACGGCTGGAATACGGAGGACACACCAGAGGAAAATATCATGGGGAAATTGACCAATGAGATTGCACAATGGTTAAGTAGGGAAGCAGAGGAGGTAGTACATACAATTCAAAGTGCTTCAGGATCAAAACAAAAGCTACTAAAGCTATAGAAAAAATCCCAGGTGATTGTTTGATCATATTTAAAGATAGAGAGATGAGGAATCTGATTCTGAAGAAAAACAGAGAAAAAAGACTCTGTATTGATGGAAAATTGATAATCATATTTAAGGACACCCCACTTCGTCTCCTGAAAAAACAACAGACTTACAAGACTCTGACAAAAATACTGAGAAAAAATGAGATTGAATTCAAATGGGAATTCCCGGAAAGGGTCTCATTCTACTACAAATAAAAGACGTTTCAATATAAAAATGTGGACGAGACAAAGAAATTTATGAGGAGATATAAAGAGCTAGGAAGAAGACACAGCAGCAGCACTTCAGCCTGCTCTGTGCTCCAACCTCCGCTATCCTCCAACCTCCGCTGCCCTCCTGCCTCCGCCACCATCCAGCCTGCCTACCTCGGCTTCATCTGGCCATGACTGCTGCCTTTGACCTGGATTGCGTACCTCGGCTTCATCTGGCCCTGACTGCCGACTTTGACCTGGATTGCGTACCTCGGCTTCACCTGGCCCTGACTGCCGACTTTGACCTGCATTGCCTACCTCGGCTTCGTCTGGCCCTGACTGCTGACTTTGACCTGCATTGCCTACCTCGGATTCATCTGGCCCTGACTGCCTACTTTGACCAGGATTGCCTACCTCGGCTTCATCTGGCCCTGACTGCTGGCTTTGACCTGGCCATGACTGCTGCCTTTGACCTGGATTGCCTACCTCGGCTTCATCTGGCCCTGACTGCCGACTTTGACCTGGATTGCCTACCTCGGCTTCGTCTGGCCCTGACTGCTGACTTTGACCTGGATTGCCTACCTCAGCTTCATCTGGCCCTGACTGCCGACTTTGACCTGGATTGCCTACCTCGGCTTCTTCTGGCCTTGACTGCCGACTTTGACCTGCATTGCCTACCTCGGCTTCTTCTGGCCTTGACTGCCGACTTTGACCTGGATTGTGCTCCTCGGCTTCATCTGGCCCTGACCGCCGACTTTGACCTGGATTGCCTACCTCGGCTTCATCTGGCCCTGACCGCCGACTTTGACCTGCATTGCCTACCTCGGCTTCATCTGGCCCTGACTGCTGGCTTTGACCTGGATTGTGCTCCTCGGCTTCATCTGGCCCTGACTGCCGACTTTGACCTGGATTGCCTACCTCGGCTTCATCTGACCCAGACTGCCGACTTTGACCTGGATTGTGTTCCTCGGCTTCATCTGGCCCTGACCGCCGACTTTGACCTGCATTGCCTACCTCGGCTTCATCTGGCCCTGACCGCCGACTTTGACCTGCATTGCCTACCTCGGCTTCATCTGGCCTTGACTGCCGACTTTGACCTGGATTGTGCTCCTCGGCTTCATCTGGCCCTGACCGCCGACTTTGACCTGCATTGCCTATCTCGGCTTCATCTGGCCCTGACTGCTGGCTTTGACCTGCATTGCCTACCTCGGCTTCATCTGGCCCTGACTGCTGGCTTGACCTGGATTGTGTTTCTCGGCTTCATCTGGCCCTGACTGCTGACTGTGACCTGGATTGCGTACCTCGGCTTCATCTGGCCCTGACTGCTGGCTTGACCTGGATTGCGTACCTCGGCTTCATCTGGCCCTGACTGCCTACTTTGACCTGGATTGCCTACCTCGGCTTCACCTGGCCATGACTGCTGCCTTTGACCTGGATTGCGTACCTCGGCTTCATCTGGCCCTGACTGCTGGCTTGACCTGGATTGCGTACCTCGGCTTCATCTGGCCCTGACTGCCTACTTTGACCTGGATTGCCTACCTCGGCTTCACCTGGCCATGACTGCTTCCTTTGACCTGGATTGTGTACCTCGGCTTCATCTGGCCCTGACTGCTGGCTTTGACCTGGCCATGACTGCTGCCTTTGACCTGGATTGCCTACCTCGGCTTCATCTGGCCCTGACTGCCGACTTTGACCTAGATTGCCTACCTCGGCTTCATCTGGCCCTGACTGCCTACTTTGACCAGGATTGCCTACCTCGGCTTCACCTGGCCATGACTGCTGCCTTTGACCTGGATTGCGTACCTCGGCTTCATCTGGCCCTGACTGCTGGCTTGACCTGGATTGCGTACCTCGGCTTCATCTGGCCCTGACTGCCTACTTTGACCTGGATTGCCTACCTCGGCTTCACCTGGCCATGACTGCTTCCTTTTTTTTTTTTTTTTTTTTTTTTTTTTGAATTTCATTTATTTATTAAGCATCAATCTTTGTACAACTCAACATAAACAATAAACAAATATTCTGTAAATCAATGAACATAAAAAATAATCCGTAATATCCACAAATAATAATCATAACAATAAAAAAAACAAAAAAAAAAAACAAACATACAAACAAAAACAAAAAAAAACAAAATATACAGAGTTTCACCATTTACCAATCACCAGTTACCAATCACCCCCCAGCTCCTACCCACCCCCATAAGCTTCCCTCCTTTATTTACCCGACTTCTTTTTTCACTTTGGTTTCAATTTCTAATTATAGTCCATCACTTATATATTTTCTCTGCATGCATTCTTCCTTTCCTGTATTCCTCTATCACTCTTATCTTATATCTCCACTCTTTATTTTTATAACCCTTCATATCTTTTTATTCTAAACATGTGAACATACCCTCTTTTAAAAAATATTTTTTTATATATTCATCATAACTTTCCCATTCGCTTCTTAACTTTTGTTTCGGTTGATTTCTCAAGGCTACTGTTAGCTTGGCCATTAATAAGTACTCACTAAGCTTGTTTATCCACTCTTCTTTCGTTGGTATTTTGGATGTCTTCCAATATGTAGCTATTAGAACCCTGGCTGCTGTGCACGCATACAAGAACACTGTCTTATTCTTTGGGGGGATCTCTTCGCTTAATAAACCTAATAGGTAAATCTCTGGTTTTTTCTTTATCGATTTTTTCATCATTTTCTTTAATTCTTCATGAATCATTAACCAAAACTTTTTTATTACTTGACACGTCCACCACATATGTATAAATGTGCCAGGTTCCTGATTACATCTCCAACATAAATTATTTTTCAATTTATATATTTTGGCCATCTTTACAGGTGTTAAGTACCACCTAAAATACATTTTGATAAAATTTTCTTTTATATTATAAGAAGCCGTAAACCTTATGTCCTGCTTCCATAATTTCTCCCATTGATCGATTTGTATTGTCCGACCGAGATCCTGGGACCATTTGATCATAGATTCTGTCGTCTCTTCTTGAAATAAGTCCCACCCCAGTAATAGATTATATGTTCTGGATAGCAAATTGATTTTATTTTCAATGAATTCTCTTTCAAATAATGAATCTTCTTTTGCAAAACCTATCTTTTTGTCTGCTCTAAATATATTGACCAACTGTATATATTGCCAATTACTGATACCATAACATTTTAATTCTTCATATGACTTTAATTTATACCCCTCATGGTGCTCTTCTATTAATTGTTTGTATATAGGCCATTTTGTATCAGTGGTTAATCTTTTGCGTGCATAAGCCTCTATGGGAGAAATCCATAGCGGCGTTTTCAAATCAATATACCTCTTATATTTGACCCAAACCTTATATAATGCCCCTCTTAATATATGGTTGGTAAATTCTTTATTTATTTTAGCTTTTCCGTAATTCAGGTATGCATGCCAACCATAGCTAGAGTTAAAGCTCTCAAGATCCAAAATTTTTGTATTTTCTAATTTCATCCAATCCCGCATCCATATTAAGCATTCTGCCTCATAATATAATCGTAAATTTGGTAGTGAGAGCCCCCCCTTTTCCTTCTTTTGTGTCAATAATCCAAATTTTATACGAGGTTTTTTGCCCTGCCATATAAATTTAGTTATGTCTTTCCTCCAGGTATCGAAGCAATCCTCTTTTATTATCACCGGTATAGTTTGGAATAGATAAAGCATTTTTGGTAATATATTCATTTTGATAACTGAGACCCTTCCCCACAATGATAAATGCAATTTGTTCCACCTATCCAAATCTCTTTTAACTTCTTTCCAAACTCTCTCATAATTATTTTTGAATAAATTTATGTTCTTCATAGTGATATCTATTCCCAAATATTTGGCTTTATTCACAACTTTTAACCCCACCTCCTCTTCTAATTTCTTTTGGTCTTTTTCCTGTACATTTTTTATTAATAATTTGGTTTTTTCTTTATTTAATTTGAATCCGGATACTTCCCCAAACTTTCTAATTATTTCCAATGCTTTGCTAATGCTCTTCTCTGGATCCTCTGTTGTTATTAGGATATCATCCGCGAAGGCTCTCACCTTGAAAATTTCCTTTCCTAGTGTGATTCCAGTAATTTCCTCCTCAGCCCTTATCTGATTCAGCAGTACTTCCAGTGATAAAATAAACAGTATCGGTGAAAGGGGACACCCCTGTCTAGTTCCTTTTTCCACTACAAACCAATCTGTTTTATCTCCATTTATAATTATATTTGCAATTTGCTTTTGATATATTGCTTTAACTCCCCTACAATAATCTTCGCCTAGCCTTGCCATTTCCAAAACCTTATAGAGAAAGGATCTTGATAGGCTGTCAAACGCTTTTTCCGCGTCCACTAGTACAAAGCCGGCTCTTTTACTGGGTCTAAGTTCCAAATATTCTATTAAATCAATAACTACTCTCATGTTAGTTTTTATATATCTTCCCGGTAGGAACCCTGACTGATCTGTATTTATTACATCTTTCATAACCCTTTTTAATCTATCAGCCAGGATTCCCGCAAAGATCTTGTAGTCATTGTTTAACAGAGAGATCGGTCTGTAGTTATTTACCAATTCTCCATCCGTTCCTGGTTTGTGTATTAGTGTAATAGTAGCTTCTTGCCAGGATTCTGGAATTGAGCCTTCTTTCATGATTTTATTCAGCAGGATTTTCAATGGCAATACTAGCGAATCCTCAACTTTTTTATAATGTATCGCAGCTAGCCCATCTGGGCCAGGTGCCTTTCCTATTTTCATCTTTGCAATTGCCTGGTGTACCTCCATCAGCGATATTGGTTCATTTAAATACTTCATATTTTCCTGATTAACCATGGGGATTTCCTTCCCTTGTAAATATTTCGTTACCTCTTGTTCTGTCTCTTGGCCTTTGCTATATAATCCTTTAAAGAATTTTAAAAAA
The DNA here is from genome assembly GCF_965207765.1 of Zootoca vivipara. Taxonomy (NCBI): domain Eukaryota; kingdom Metazoa; phylum Chordata; class Lepidosauria; order Squamata; family Lacertidae; genus Zootoca; species Zootoca vivipara. The sequence goes on along the minus strand of NC_142588.1, from coordinate 94,061,682 downwards.
CCCTCTTTAATTTTCTCCTCTGTATCTAGTACCTGCCCTCCATATACGATTTTATTCACATATCTTTCTTTCTGTTTTTTCTTTATTTGCCAGGCGAGCAATTTTCCAGGCCTGTTCCCGCTTTCAAATGTTTTTTGCTTCATCCACTTTAATTTATTCTCCAGCTCCTCCGACAAAAGTGTGGATAATTGAGACTGCAATAATTTGGCTTTGTTTTTTAATTCCTTATCTCTTGGGTTCTTATTTAATAGCCCCTCATTCAATTCTATCTCTTTCTGTATCTGTTTTAACTTAAGCTCCTTCGTTCTTTTTTGTATTATACTCTGTTGAATATAGAAGCCCCTTATGTATGCTTTCCCCGCATCCCAGACCGTTCTTATATCTATATCTTGTGTCATATTTATATCAAAATATTCCTTCATTCTTTTTTGTGCCTCTTTTACTATTTTTTCATCATTTAATAACCACTCATTCATCCTCCAACTTTTATTCCTTCTACTACTCCCTTTTAACTCCAGCTTCATCGGATTATGGTCTGTGATGGATTTTGGCATTATTTCAACTTTAGAAATTTTTGTCATTAAAACTTTTGAAGCCCATATGGCATCAATTCTGCTGCAAGATTTGTTAGCCTCCGAATAAAATGTATACTGTCGCACTTTATCATTTTTCGCCCTCCATGCATCCTCCAAACCGTGGTCGTCCACCAGTTGGAAGAAGGTCCCTGGTAATCTTCCTGATTTTAATCTTGATTTAGCATTGTTTTGGGATCTATCCCATTCTACTGATGTCACCCCATTCCAATCCCCCATTAATATCATATCATCATCATTATAATCATTTAACATCTTATGCAATTTCTCAAAGAAGGGTCCTTGATTCCCATTTGGGGCATATATTCCTACTAAAAGTAATTTCTTATTTTCTTTAATTACTTGTACCCCCAGTATCCTTCCCTCTTGATCTTTAAATTTATATTCAGCTTTTAATTTGGGATTTATATACATGACAACTCCCCTTTTTTTTACCTTATCTGAATTTATATATTCTTCTCCCAATCTTTTGTTAATCAAGATCCTTTTATGTTTTTGTGCGATATGTGTCTCTTGCAGACAGATCACGTCCCATTTCCCCTTTTTTAATATATGTTCTATTTTGTTTCTCTTTTTCTTATCATTTAGGCCATTTACGTTCCAGGATGTTATCCTAAGCTCCATTTGTTATATTCACTACAGTCGAAGAAATTTAATCACTTTATTTGAATACCTTACAGAATCACCAACAGAAATTCTAAACCAAAAGAAAGCAAAGTCACTTATAAAATGGTTCTTCGTTATTGTGTTCGTTTTACGTTGTCACCCCCAATCTCTCTGCCTCCTCCTCTCCTACTCCTTCCTCTTCCTCTCTTTCCGAATCCCCCTCTTCCCCCAGTTCCTTTCTATATGTTCTTCTAACCTTCTCCATCACATCTACTGATCTGATAACCTTCCTTGTGTCTTTAATGGTGAAGGACAGACCTTCCGGGACTAGCCATTTGAATCTAATCCCTTTCAGTTTCAGCGCGTCTGTTAGAACCTTATATTTTTCCCTCTTTTTCAAAATGCGCTTTGGAATTTCTTTATATATGATTACATTATTGCCATCTATTCTCAATCTCCGTTTTTGCAATATCTTATCCTTTAACAATCTGGAATTCAGATACACCAGACAATCTCCTGGACCTCTGTATTGTTTTTTCCCCTCCGGTCTCACTCTAAATATTTTATCCACATCCATTATCAACTCTTCTTCTCTTACTCCCAGCCATTCCGCTAATTCTTTTATCAATTTACTCATAATATCCTCTCCCTGCACCTCCGGAACGCCCCTAAATCTCAAAATTAACTCCCTCTGATACATTTCCAAAATCGCAATTTGGTCCAGGATATCTTCCTGGGCCTGCTTCAGTTGACTCATTCCCACATTAGTGGTATCTTGGTATTTCTTTAAATCTCTGTTCTCTTGCTGGATTTTCTTTGTAATATCTTTCATCATCTCCTCTTGTTTCATCACTTTTGTATTTACTTCCGCCACTGATTTTTCAGTCTCCATGTTTTTGATTGTTAAATCCTTTATCTGTCCTGATAAGTCCGTAATTATTTTCGAATTTTGTTCTATCAATTTGGAATTCTGTTCTATTTTGAGTCCCATATTGTCCAGCTTATCATTCAATGTTTTGTTCATATTTATTATCAATTCTCTAATATCTGCATTATGGTCCATTTCCGGAGCAGATTGTCTTCTCGGCAGAGCCGCTGGGATCGTCATTTGAGATTGTCCTTTTTTAGTTGATGTCATGGTTCTTCCTCTATATACACAATGTACAAAGTTAATCAATTGCAGTCCCCACCCTATATTGATCAATTAAATGCACCTTATCCTTCCCCCCTTTTTGAAAGTATCAAAATCCCCCCCACCGCTCAAACCAACAATATCCCCCTTAAATCAAACCACAAATTTCATAATTGATCCAAGCTAATTAATCTAAATGATCCAATCTGATTAATCTAATTGATCCAATCCAATTGATCCAATCAATTCAATTTAACCTTCCAAACTTTTAGTTTCTAAAAAAATATATAATAATTTTCCCTTTTATCGAATTAAAATTAATTATACACCTTTACTTATACACCTTGATTCCTGGGAGTTTAGGGGTAATTACACTCTTAGTTCATCCTTTCCATTCCACTATATGTAAAAGAAAAAAGAGAGATACATTCAATACATTAGATTCACTACTTTCAGTTCATTTAATAACTCATTCAATTCCCTTGTCCCTCCACTGGGTGTCGCTATGAGAGCGTTTCTCCAAGTTTCTGTGAGATTCCTATGGTTTCTTTCCAGGTCTGCAATATGTATAGACTCTATCGTTCCTCTGTGCAAGAAGAAGGCGGAAGTGAACTCAGCGTTTTTTAACTCTCTTTCGTCGCCATTAATCCTTTATTTATTTATTTTCTCGGCGATCTCCTGCGCTCTCCCTCGTATTCCTGATTTCTCCCCTCATCGATCCCGTCCTCTTTCTCCTCCTCTCGCTTTTCTATTTAGCTCTTGTTTTGATTTTATTTCGAGAGCCTCCTCTCTCTTTCTCTCTCCCCCCGCCTTCCCCGCTCTTGTTTACTGCTTTTTGCTATGGTGCGCGTGTATTTCAACATATATTTCAGCCTCCCTTGCGATCTCACAGTTCCTTTGCTTTGTATATATTTAACTATTAGTTTCTCTGCCTGGGTTTTAAAAAGCAGTTCTTACAACACAGTTCTCTTTAAGCGCTGGGGGTTTAAATCCCCTCCTTCGCTTAATACTCTCCCCAGGCAGTCGCTTACTTTATCCTCCCGGTTTTGGACTTCTGCTCACAGCGTTATAAAGAGTGTGTATTTACCGATATGAAGATCTTTCCTGCATTCCAGCCCATCGAGTAAACACGGAGCTCCGGTATGTTTTAAATCTTTTTTCAGCCGCCGTTTTCTCTTACTTCTCTTACTTCAAACTTATCTCTGGCCCCGTTTGTTCTCTTATAATGTATTTCCGCTTCTTAAATGAGTCCCTTGTTCGTGTTTATTGGTAGTTGTAGCCTTATTTGGGGGCCAGCTAAGCGCGGCTTTAGAAACGGAGAGTTCGGCACCACTCACCAGATCGTCGCGGCGTCACTTGGCTGAGGCGGCCCTTCTTACATGCGCTGGGGGGGTCTTCTTCTCCCTTCCACTTTTCAGTGCCGGGAATTCAAGAACCCCTCGTTTTGCGCTGCTCTGGTCACCACTGGTCTGAACTATCCTCTCAGACCTTTTTTGGGGGGCAGAAATTCGCCGAAACTGCCCCCCCAGTCCCCAGCCAGGAGCGGAGAAAGTTTCCCTGATCTGCCTCGTGAGAGTGCCTCGCCGGAAGTCCATGACTGCTTCCTTTGACCTGGATTGTGTACCTCGGCTTCATCTGGCCCTGACTGCCGACTTTGACCTGCATTGCCTACCTCGGCTTCATCTGGCCCTGACCGCCGACTTTGACCTGGATTGCCTACCTCGGCTTCATCTGGCCTTGACTGCCGACTTTGACCTGGATTGCCTACCTCGGCTTCATCTGGCCCTGACTGCCGACTTTGACCTGCATTGCCTACCTCGGCTTCATCTGGCCCTGACCGCCGACTTTGACCTGGATTGCCTACCTCGGCTTCATCTGGCCTTGACTGCCGACTTTGACCTGGATTGTGCTCCTCGGCTTCATCTGGCCCTGACCGCCGACTTTGACCTGCATTGCCTACCTCGGCTTCTTCTGGCCTTGACTGCCGACTTTGACCTGGATTGTGCTCCTCGGCTTCATCTGGCCCTGACCGCCGACTTTGACCTGCATTGCCTACCTCGGCTTCATCTGGCCCTGACTGCCGACTTTGACCTGCATTACCTATCTCGGCTTCATCTGGCCCTGACTGCCGACTTTGACCTGGATTGCGTTCCTCGGCTTCATCTGGCCTTGACCGCCGACTTTGACCTGGATTGTGTTCCTCGGCTTCATCTGGCCCTGACCGCCGACTTTGACCTGCATTGCGTTCCTCGGCTTCTTCTGGCCTTGACTGCCGACTTTGACCTGGATTGCGTTCCTCGGCTTCATCTGGCCTTGACTGCCGACTTTGACCTGGATTGCCTACCTCGGCTTCATCTGGCCCTGACCGCCGACTTTGACCTGCATTGCCTACCTCGGATTCATCTGGCCCTGACTGCTGACTTTGACCTGGAATGCCTACCTCGGCTTCATCTGGCCCTGACTGCTGGCTTGACCTAGATTGCCTACCTCGGCTTCTTCTGGCCTTGACTGCCGACTTTGACCTGGATTGTGTTCCTCGGCTTCATCTGGCCCTGACCGCCGACTTTGACCTGCATTGCCTACCTCGGCTTCATCTGGCCCTGACCGCCGACTTTGACCTGCATTGCCTACCTCGGCTTCATCTGGCCCTGACTGCTGGCTTGACCTAGATTGCCTACCTCGGCTTCTTCTGGCCTTGACTGCCGACTTTGACCTGGATTGCGTTCCTCGGCTTCATCTGGCCTTGACTGCCGACTTTGACCTGGATTGCCTACCTCGGCTTCATCTGGCCCTGACCGCCGACTTTGACCTGCATTGCCTACCTCGGATTCATCTGGCCCTGACTGCTGACTTTGACCTGGAATGCCTACCTCGGCTTCATCTGGCCCTGACTGCTGGCTTGACCTAGATTGCCTACCTCGGCTTCTTCTGGCCTTGACTGCCGACTTTGACCTGGATTGCGTTCCTCGGCTTCATCTGGCCCTGACCGCCGACTTTGACCTGCATTGCCTACCTCGGCTTCATCTGGCCCTGACTGCTGACTTTGACCTGCATTGCCTATCTCGGCTTCATCTGGCCCTGACTGCCGACTTTGACCTGCATTGCCTACCTCGGCTTCATCTGGCCCTGACTGCTGGCTTGACCTGGATTGCGTACCTCGGCTTCATCTGGCCATGACTGCTGACTTTGACCTGGATTGCGTACCTCGGCTTCACCTGGCCTTGACTGCTGCCTTTGACCTGGATTGCGTACCTCGGCTTCATCTGCCCCTAACTGCCTACTTTGACCTGGATTGCCTACCTCGGCTTCACCTGGCCATGACTGCTGCCTTTGACCTGGATTGCCTACCTCGGCTTCATCTGGCCCTGACTGCTGACTTTAACCTGGATTGCCTACCTCGGCTTCACCTGGCCCTGACTGCTGACTTTGACCTGGATTGCCTACCTCGGCTTCATCTGGCCCTGACTGCCTACTTTGACCTGGATTGCCTACCTCGGCTTCACCTGGCCATGACTGCTTCCTTTGACCTGGATTGCGTACCTCGGCTTCATCTGGCCCTGACTGCTGGCTTGACCTGGATTGCGTACCTCGGCTTCATCTGGCCCTGACTGCCTACTTTGACCTGGATTGCCTACCTCAGCTTCACCTGGCCATGACTGCTGCCTTTGACCTGGATTGCGTACCTCGGCTTCATCTGGCCCTGACTGCCGACTTTGACCTGGATTGCGTTCCTCGGCTTCATCTGGCCTTGACCGCCGACTTTGACCTGCATTGCCTACCTCGGCTTCATCTGGCCCTGACCGCCGACTTTGACCTGCATTGCGTTCCTCGGCTTCTTCTGGCCTTGACTGCCGACTTTGACCTGGATTGTGTTCCTCGGCTTCATCTGGCCCTGACCGCCGACTTTGACCTGGATTGCCTACCTCGGCTTCATCTGGCCCTGACCGCCGACTTTGACCTGGATTGCCTACCTCGGCTTCATCTGGCCCTGACCGCCGACTTTGACCTGCATTGCCTACCTCGGCTTCATCTGGCCCTGACTGCTGGCTTTGACCTGGATTGCCTACCTCGGCTTCATCTGGCCCTGACTGCCTACTTTGACCTGGATTGCCTACCTCGGCTTCACCTGGCCCTGACTGCTGGCTTGACCTGGATTGCCTACCTCGGCTTCATCTGGCCCTGACTGCCGACTTTGACCTGCATTGCCTACCTCGGCTTCATCTGGCCCTGACTGCCGACTTTGACCTGGATTGCCTACCTCGGCTTCACCGGGCCATGACTGCTGCCTTTGACCTGGATTGCGTACCTCGGCTTCATCTGGCCCTGACTGCCTACTTTGACCTGGATTGCCTACCTCGGCTTCACCTGGCCCTGACTGCTGGCTTGACCTGGATTGCCTACCTCGGCTTCATCTGGCCCTGACTGCCGACTTTGACCTGCATTGCCTACCTCGGCTTCATCTGGCCCTGACTGCCGACTTTGACCTGGATTGCGTACCTCGGCTTCATCTGGCCCTGACTGCCTACTTTGACCTGGATTGCCTACCTCGGCTTCATCTGGCCATGACTGCTGCCTTTGACCTGGATTGCCTACCTCGGCTTCATCTGGCCCTGACTGCCTACTTTGACCTGGATTGCCTACCTCGGCTTCACCTGGCCCTGACTGCTGGCTTGACCTGGATTGCCTACCTCGGCTTCATCTGGCCCTGACTGCCGACTTTGACCTGCATTGCCTACCTCGGCTTCATCTGGCCCTGACTGCCGACTTTGACCTGGATTGCCTACCTCGGCTTCATCTGGCCCTGACCGCCGACTTTGACCTGGATTGCCTACCTCGGCTTCATCTGGCCCTGACCGCCGACTTTGACCTGCATTGCCTACCTCGGCTTCATCTGGCCCTGACTGCTGGCTTTGACCTGGATTGCCTACCTCGGCTTCATCTGGCCCTGACTGCCTACTTTGACCTGGATTGCCTACCTCGGCTTCACCTGGCCCTGACTGCTGGCTTGACCTGGATTGCCTACCTCGGCTTCATCTGGCCCTGACTGCCGACTTTGACCTGCATTGCCTACCTCGGCTTCATCTGGACCTGACTGCCGACTTTGACCTGGATTGCCTACCTCGGCTTCACCGGGCCATGACTGCTGCCTTTGACCTGGATTGCGTACCTCGGCTTCATCTGGCCCTGACTGCCTACTTTGACCTCGATTGCCTACCTCGGCTTCACCTGGCCCTGACTGCTGGCTTGACCTGGATTGCCTACCTCGGCTTCATCTGGCCCTGACTGCCGACTTTGACCTGCATTGCCTACCTCGGCTTCATCTGGCCCTGACTGCCGACTTTGACCTGGATTGCGTACCTCGGCTTCATCTGGCCCTGACTGCCTACTTTGACCTGGATTGCCTACCTCGGCTTCATCTGGCCATGACTGCTGCCTTTGACCTGGATTGCCTACCTCGGCTTCATCTGGCCCTGACTGCCTACTTTGACCTGGATTGCCTACCTCGGCTTCACCTGGCCCTGACTGCTGGCTTGACCTGGATTGCCTACCTCGGCTTCATCTGGCCCTGACTGCCGACTTTGACCTGCATTGCCTACCTCGGCTTCATCTGGCCCTGACTGCCGACTTTGACCTGGATTGCCTACCTCGGCTTCATCTGGCCCTGACTGCTGACTTTGACCTGGATTGCGTACCTCGGCTTCTTCTGGCCTTGACTGCCGACTTTGATCTGGATTGCCTACCTCGGCTTCATCTGGCCCTGACCGCCGACTTTGACCTGAATTGCCTACCTCGGCTTCATCTGGCCCTGACCGCCGACTTTGACCTGCATTGCCTACCTCGGCTTCATCTGGCCCTGACTGCTGGCTTTGACCTGGATTGCCTACCTCGGCTTCATCTGGCCCTGACTGCCTACTTTGACCTGGATTGCCTACCTCGGCTTCACCTGGCCCTGACTGCTGGCTTGACCTGGATTGCCTACCTCGGCTTCATCTGGCCCTGACTGCCGACTTTGACCTGCATTGCCTACCTCGGCTTCATCTGTCCCTGACTGCTGGCTTGACCTGGATTGCCTACCTCGGCTTCACCTGGCCATGACTGCTGCCTTTGACCTGGATTGCGTTCCTCGGCTTCATCTGGCCTTGACCGCCGACTTTTACCTGCATTGCCTACCTCGGCTTCATCTGGCCCTGACTGCCGACTTTGACCTGCATTGCCTATCTCGGCTTCATCTGGCCCTGACTGCCGACTTTGACCTGGATTGCGTTCCTCGGCTTCATCTGGCCTTGACTGCTGACTTTGACCTGAATTGCCTACCTCGGCTTCATCTGGCCCTGACTGCCGACTTTGACCTGCATTGCCTACCTCGGCTTCATCTGGCCCTGACTGCTGGCTTGACCTGGATTGCCTACCTCGGCTTCACCTGGCCATGACTGCTGCCTTTGACCTGGATTGCGTTCCTCGGCTTCATCTGGCCTTGACCGCCGACTTTTACCTGCATTGCCTACCTCGGCTTCATCTGGCCCTGACTGCCGACTTTGACCTGCATTGCCTATCTCGGCTTCATCTGGCCCTGACTGCCGACTTTGACCTGGATTGCGTTCCTCGGCTTCATCTGGCCTTGACTGCTGACTTTGACCTGCATTGCCTACCTCGGCTTCATCTGGCCCTGACTGCTGGCTTGACCTGGATTGCCTACCTCGGCTTCATCTGGCCCTGCCTGCTGGCTTGACCTGGCTTGCCTACCTCGGCTTCGTCTGGCCCTGACTGCTGACTTTGACCTGGATTGCCTACCTCGGCTTCATCTGGCCTTGACCGCCGACTTTGACCTGCATTGCCTACCTCGGCTTCATCTGGCCTTGACCGCCGACTTTGACCTGCATTGCCTACCTCGGCTTCATCTGGCCTTGACCGCCGACTTTGACCTGCATTGCCTACCTCGGCTTCATCTGGCCCTGACTGCTGACTTTGACCTGGATTGCCTACCTCGGCTTCACCTGGCCATGACTGCCGACTTTGACCTGCATTGCCTATCTCGGCTTCATCTGGCCCTGACCGCCGACTTTGACCTGCATTGCCTACCTCGGCTTCATCTGGCCTTGACTGCCGACTTTGACCTGCATTGCCTACCTCGGCTTCATCTGACCCAGACTGCCGACTTTGACCTGCATTGCCTATCTCGGCTTCATCTGGCCCTGACTGCCGACTTTGACCTGCATTGCCTACCTCGGCTTCATCTGGCCCTGACTGCTGGCTTGACCTGGATTGTGTTTCTCGGCTTCATCTGGCCCTGACTGCTGACTTTGACCTGGATTGCGTACCTCGGCTTCATCTGGCCCTGACTGCTGGCTTGACCTGGATTGCGTACCTCGGCTTCATGTGGCCCTGACTGCCTACTTTGACCTGGATTGCCTACCTCGGCTTCACCTGGCCATGACTGCTGCCTTTGACCTGGATTGCGTACCTCGGCTTCATCTGGCCCTGACTGCTGACTTTGACCTGGATTGCCTACGTCGGCTTCACCTGGCCCTGAGTGCTGGCTTGACCTGGATTGCCTACCTCGGCTTCATCTGGCCCTGACTGCCTACTTTGACCTGGATTGCCTACCTCGGCTTCACCTGGCCATGACTGCTGCCTTTGACCTGGATTGCGTACCTCGGCTTCATCTGGCCCTGACTGCTGACTTTGACCTGGATTGCCTACCTCGGCTTCACCTGGCCCTGACTGCTGACTTTGACCTGGATTGCCTACCTCGGCTTCATCTGGCCCTGACTGCCTACTTTGACCTGGATTGCCTACCTCGGCTTCACCTGGCCATGACTGCTGCCTTTGACCTGGATTGCGTACCTCGGCTTCATCTGGCCCTGACTGCTGGCTTGACCTGGATTGCGTACCTCGGCTTCATCTGGCCCTGACTGCCTACTTTGACCTGGATTGCGTACCTCGGCTTCATCTGGCCCTGACTGCCTACTTTGACCTGGATTGCGTACCTCGGCTTCGTCTGGCCCTGACTGCTGACTTTGACCTGGATTGCCTACCTCGGCTTCACCTGGCCATGACTGCTGCCTTTGACCTGGATTGCCTACCTCGGCTTCATCTGGCCCTGACTGCTGGCTTGACCTGGATTGCGTACCTCGGCTTCATCTGGCCCTGACTGCCTACTTTGACCTGGATTGCCTACCTCGGCTTCATCTGGCCCTGACTGCTGGCTTGACCTGGATTGCGTACCTCGGCTTCATCTGGCCCTGACTGCCAATTTTGACCTGGATTGCCTACCTCGGCTTCACCTGGCCATGACTGCTGCCTTTGACCTGGATTGCGTACCTCGGCTTCATCTGGCCCTGACTGCTGACTTGACCTGGATTGCCTACCTCGGCTTCACCTGGCCCTGAGTGCTGGCTTGACCTGGATTGCCTACCTCGGCTTCATCTGGCCCTGACTGCTGCCTTTGACCTGGATTGCCTACCTCGGCTTCATCTGGCCCTGACTGCCTACTTTGACCTGGATTGCGTACCTCGGCTTCATCTGGCCCTGACTGCTGCCTTTGACCTGGATTGCCTACCTCGGCTTCACCTGGCCATGACTGCTGCCTTTGACCTGGATTGCGTACCTCGGCTTCATCTGGCCCTGACTGCTGGCTTGACCTGGATTGCGTACCTCGGCTTCATCTGGCCCTGACTGCCTACTTTGACCTGGATTGCGTACCTCGGCTTCATCTGGCCCTGACTGCCTACTTTGACCTGGATTGCGTACCTCGGCTTCGTCTGGCCCTGACTGCTGACTTTGACCTGGATTGCCTACCTCGGCTTCACCTGGCCATGACTGCTGCCTTTGACCTGGATTGCCTACCTCGGCTTCATCTGGCCCTGACTGCTGGCTTGACCTGGATTGCGTACCTCGGCTTCATCTGGCCCTGACTGCCTACTTTGACCTGGA